>NC_083854.1:606060-909090 GCF_029169275.1 Apis cerana | reverse complement strand
TATCAGTTAATACAAAATTTATAAAATTTCTTTTCCTTTTTTTACAATGGAAAATGAATATCATTCTCATATTATTTCTATTAATAAATGCGTCATTTTTACAAGAACATTATTAAGCATGCTACTATTTTTTCATATTTTATTTTATAATATTCATTATATTCTAAAATTATTATTGTCATTTTATATCTAATTATATTTCCATCCGTATCATATTTTAAGTTGAATAAAATATCCAAATAGTTTAGTTTTTTCGAAAGCTAAAACTCTGTTATTTTCCACGTAATTATTAGTAAGGAAAAACATATTTTTATTTAATACTTTATTAACTTTTGATATTACATTCATTGATCTAGATTACATTTTGATACTTATCTATTGAATTTTAAAGATATACGCTTTTATTTATGTTCGCGTCCGCAATAATAATATTGTAATGATTTTAGTGGATATAAGCTAATAATTGGGAATTTGAATGCTTTTCGACAGATTTGCAACAAAGATATATTTCTTAAAGATGAATGGAGTGTATAAGTAGTTCTTGCAGAGTGCGTCAATTAGAAAGTAGGGTTTTCATTACAAAATCATAGCAAATAATTATATTTCAGGATCAGAGCACAGTAAAATGTTAGAATAAAATTAATGTAACTGTATCCGGCAGTCGGACTATGACGTGTTCACAATGAAATCTTCTTAACGAGTGACGTCCGTGCCCTCAGAAAATTTTTCCTTTGATTCAATTGGGAGAATAAAAATTTCTCGGATATGCCAATAACTAATGATATCGCTGCCGATTCGCGATATCCATCAAATTCAAGGAAATTCCTCGCCTGGATGGTGATTTGTATAAAAAAATTTTATGATAAATAGGAACAGATCTGCGCATCTCTCTTATAGATTCGTGGAATTAGAACAATATTATTTGTCTTTGAATCAGTTGCGTTTGAAATATGTCATCGTTAGGATCGGTTCAGTTGGTATAAAATACGTCAGAAATATACAATCATAAGTGTTGGCTAAATTCTCAAAAACAATCTTCTCATATAACACTATCCTGGTTTAAACTTAATAGAGACTCGTGCGCGGTAAAAACAAAAAGAGTTTTTATATGAAAAATTTCTCCGAATGTAATATTTATAAATCTCGTGAATAAGGTTCGCAAACAGTTTATGTTTAGATCTTTTCAGAATATTTTCATTTTCTTTATTCTATGTATTCTATTCAGTTATTTTATCACATGTTTTATCATTTCTAATTCTATATCTTTTTATTTTTATAATCATATTTTTTTTCTTTTGAGATTCTTTTAATTTGCATTCTTATATTATTGAAAAAGATAATATAACTCGATTCATTTTTATTTATTTTTAAATCTATTAAGCGATTTTGAATCTCTCATTATATCCCACTGTAATTTCTTCATTTTGTTATCTAATTTGCATTTACGTTCTTTTAAAATTTGTAAATATGTTTTATGCATAATTTAAATATATTTAAATGCATATAATTAAAATCTTATTTTATCAAATATCAAATACATAAATATTCACGATATCTTATGGTGTAAGAAGTAATTTGTTTTAGAAAAATTACCGTTATTATTGCTTCATCTCAATATTTTTGTCAATACATTTTCAATAAGCTTACATCTTATTATTTCAATTTGTATCTATTTTTTTTTTTTTTGCTGTTCCATTCTGTTACAGCGAGTCCCACTTTTATTCCTTCATTCTTTAAATAGTTTATCGATTCATCATTAATATATTTCTTTTCTTTATCATTTCTAATCAAATAGCTTTTAATTAAATTAATTAAACTTTTTTTTATAAATGCCATATATTATTTTTAATATTTTTACATATTTTCGATTATATGCTTCGATTATATGATTAATAATTGATTTTTAATACATCTACTAAAATCATTAACGAATATGTATTCTTTTTATTGCTTGAGCTGAATTTATTTGTATTCCATTATGATATATATCAGAGTGCACTATATCGCGTAAAGTTCTTAAATTTATTTGATATCTTTATTCTTTTTTTTTTGAATATCATATCATAGTTTTCAATTTGTATGTTTAACATTAATCTTTTTAAATTATTCTGTACAATAATCCGAATTCTTTTTTTCTAATTTTCTGTACTAGGAATGTATGCAAATATTTTTCATTGTGCATTTAATATGTTAACATTTTGTTCTTTCATATATTTGTAAATTATAAATTATTTGATCTAATTTATATAAATAGTTATTGCAATTATTTGACTATTTTCTATTATCGCATTTATTATCACTAAACTTAATTTTGAAATCATCATCAATAATTTTTTTAACTGATAGTTAATTTTCATATAATATTATACATATGTTATATATTTTACTATTAATGTAATAATAATTCTTAATTTAATACTACTTATATCTTCTAATTGTGATCATTTTAATACTTGTTACCGTTGCACTATTTGTGGAAAATAAAAAATTTTTTATTTTATTTGTCACGTGATTTATTCTTTTTGAATTAACATATTATTCATTTGACGATTATGTATGAATGTACATTGAAAGAAAATTCAGTGTTATTATCTTCTTCTTCATTTATTTATCTTTTCTTTCTTCTGTTTCCAGATTTTATATTTTCTCTTTTACAAAAATAGTCTTAACTCGAATGAATTTTCTTTTCTTGGATTAGAATTATCTTGTAATTTTTATACTATATAAAAATACGGTGATTACTTGTTTGAGATAATTCAATCTACGATATTCATTCATTAATTTTTCTTTAATTTAGCATTGAAAAAAAATTCTAATTTTTGTTCAAGTCTGTTCTTAAAAATATTTATTAAATAATTGTAAAATTCCGATAAATTATAAAGTATTATCACGAAAAAAAGATATTGATAACTTCTTCAATTACTTCTAACTGATTATATAAGTCGATTATATTTTTTTATATTTCCGAGAAAATTTTAGATTATGAATATTTTTAAAGAAAATAACGAATCTTATTTTGATAGGTTTTTAATGTAATCTCGCAGTAGATCTTTTGCTTTATTGGCTGTGAAAATATACACAATATCTTTCAAGAAACTGTGGTTTTAATTGTTATTTTTGATTAGGATTTATTCATTCTAATATCTCTATATATCTCGATTTTGATTAATAAAATTCTATACATTTTTTTATTTAATAACAATTCTATTTTATAATCTATGATTGGTAATTAATTTAGAAATCATACATGCTATTTTCATTTTCTTTAAAGTTTATAATTTTTTATATACTTTTTAAATTGTATATTATATAATAATATTATAATATACAAGAAATTGAATTTTAATTAAACATTTTATCGAGTTCTATGCTAATCTTGTTGAAAATTAAAGTTTTTTTAAATTCTCTTTTAATACCTTTATTTTTTGTTTTTATGCGTACATGTATAGATCGACGAATGGTATTTACAAAAACAAATAGAATGACAAAGATAGCTCTTTCACATTAATTTTTTTTTTCATAATATTAGATGACATTGTCGATACATTTAATTCTTTATTTTAAATTATATGATATTGAAATGTGACTACATATTTGATATTTAAAAAAATTTTTATATTATTATATTATAACCTATTTTATAATTTTCTTATTATTTTTAATGAAATTTGAAATATAGAAGTAAACAATGCTCTTTGTGCGCAATTCTAGTATAAATAAACAGAAATATAATAATAATACAATAGTCAATAATAACATTTTGAGAATATATCATATGAATAACAATAATATATAACATTAATAACATTAATAACAATAACAAAAATATTAATTATTATATCTTTATAAAATTTGATTTGCTTATTTTTCTTTTTAAAAACTAAAGATTATTTTATTTTGTTTTTGATTTCATTTTCAACAATCAACATATTTCTTCAAGTTGCAAGGTATGTTTGATGATTTTACAGCAATATATAAAATTTTGTAATTTTGTAATATTATTTAATAAAGATACCTCAAATAATAAGTAACTCTCAATTTTATTTTTAATATTTTCTATTATCTATGACTAAATATACATATAATTACATATAAAGAATTATATGTAATAATATCATATATATAAAGCAAATTGGATATAAAATTAGATAAATTATAGATATAATAGTAATATTATTAATATACTGATATTAATTTTTATCAACGTTTATTATTAAATGTTCTATTAATTTAAATAACAATTCGACATATTTTAAAACTTATAAACATCATTTGACAAATTTTCATTCATATTATATTGGCACAAAATTGGTAAAAGATGAAATAAATATTTCCAGATATTTTTAAGAATCACAAAATAATTTTAAAAAACATAAAATTAAATATCTTTTAAAATTAATAAATTTAATAAATTAATTTATATATAACATACAAGATATAACATAAAATTTTAGTATTCCGTAATTTAGTATTAGTAATTTAGTAATTTAAATTCTTTGATCCTTTGGATCGTGATTATATTTAGCGGTATCGGTTTTTTATCGGTTTCAATGATTGATATAGAAACAGAATTTACTTAATTTTTTAATATAAATACTTTAATATAATACTTCAATATAATCTTCTATTCAATTAATAATTTTAATAAGTAATACACTATTGCCATTTATGACAATAAACTATTGCCATTTTTGCATAATATTTAAAAAAAACATTTAATATTTTAATACGAAATATCTTTTCCAATTGATGATTTTTTTATAAAAATTTTTTATAAAAAAATTGCTACAAAAAAATATTGTGAAAAAAATTATAAAATCTTTTTAATAAAAACGAATATTATAAGACACGATGTATTCTTTATGTAAAATATATTCGAAAATTTGTAATAGATATAAAAATGAACAATGTACAAATACTGATATTTATATTTATATTATATTACATTATTCTGATATTTTTAAGTTATAATTTTTTAAGTTCGAATACCCAAAATTGTTAAAAATTATGTTTAGGGTTACCTATTTTTTGATTGTATGTATGATTTTCTGATTGTACAAAGATTTACACAATCTTTACACAATCAAATAAATTAGAAAGTTTTTTTATATATTTGTTTTTTGAAAGAAAAGTTTCTTTATAGAAAGAAAATTTATAGATTTATTTTTTTGTGTCATTTAAATATTTAAGATTTTTTTCCTATTATTAACTATAAATTATTAATAAAAATAATAATATTGATGTTATTTTATTTTATTTTTTTTTTTTTTATCTATTAAAGGCACATTCATTTTGAGATCCTTAAACTTTCATATGAAGTTAATCAAGCATATACTTATCACATTCTATTGAACTTAATAGTGGAATTTTTTTAGTACTTTATATACTTTATAATTTATATTTTTATTTAAAATCATTCAACATATCAGAACCATTATCAAATAAAAAATTATTAGGATCTTTAATATGGACTTTTCTCGATATAACAAAAATTATTTTTATAAATAATCATTGTACTAATTTGTATCGTGAGGTAAGACTATATTCATTTATATTATATTATATTATTATTATTTATATTTTAAAAGAAAAATTGATAAAAATATTGATATAAATTTTATAGGTACAAATAACAGCATATTTACTTCGACAATTGGAAATTTGCTATTTAGATAATTCTATTAGAGATGAGGAAGGATGCATTGAATTTACTTTTGACAAAGATTATTTTTGTATTTTTTTCTTTTTATTAATTTGTATAATCTTGATATATATAAAAATAATTATTTTGAATGTTTCCTTTGCACATAATAAGTGTTTTAATTTTTGAATAATTTATAAAATATTTTGAATTCCGTTTATGCAAGATATGATAAATTATTTGTTACTGATTTGATATTGATTTTGCAGATTTATAGATATAGAATCAATAAAAATTTATTAAATTAAATTTGCTAATAATTGCAAAATTGCAAACTTTGATTTTCAAAGTAAAACTTTTCTTTTTATATTGTATAGTATTCATCATAAAAAACAAAAATTTCAAAGGAATCCTAAATCACTATTCAAAAAGAGATGTTAAATTTTTTATCTTTTATTTAAATTTACTTTATTTGATTGCTTGATGCTTTGATCGATAAAAGATCATTTTATTCATTTACTAGTTCGATATGATTTTCAATCGTTGGACAAATAATTTAAATATTAATAATTTGAAATATAATAAATTCTCCTTAAAGTTAGGGACTTCTTTGCAATTTACTTAACATTTAATGTCAAAATCGACAAACGATAAACATTAGTTTGAAATACTTTAACATGTTGAATTTTGTATAATCATAGATTTTCCTCATGGATTCTAATCTATTGATTAATATTGCTTAAATTTTTAAAAAAAAATAAGCACAATTCATAAATGATATTTTGTTTTTTTAATATCTATTTTGTTTATTTTAATACTTTAACCGATCTATTTTCTGATATAATATAATCTCGAAACTGTTTAACAATTGAAGAAAAATTTGTTATGAATCTTGCATTACAATCTTTTTGTAATATATCTCATGAGCAAAAGCTTTCTGTACCAATAGTAGCTTGAATTTGAGAAATTTTAATATCTTAAAAAAATATCATTTTGTAACAACATTTTGATACAAATTGATTTTTCATGGAAGAATTTGTCATAATAATACGAGTTTTAGATAACGGTCTCTCTCTGATCATTTTCGATACCCAATTCACCATAACATTTTCGTGTCGAAAAATTAACAATTTTAATGAAAATCAATTTTTCATATCAGAATTTTACATAATTTGCTAAATTTTTTTTTTGGATATCGTATTTCTGTTTGCTTCCGAAGCAGTATTCGCGGTAGCAGCGTTTTTAACGTCGAAAAGATACAATTTTGATCAGAATCGAATTTTCGTGGCAGAATTCAACGTAACTCGCAAGTAGTCAGTGAAAACGTCACTCTCAACGATAACAAAGCAAAATTCGCCGAAACTGCAATTTTCGTGCCGAAATGCTACATAACTTATCGAAATCAATTTTTCGTTCCAGAATTTGACGGTAACAGAGCGAATTTGTGTTTGAGATCGTTATCAATCTCTCTCCGAACGTTTTCGATGCAGAATTCGCCATAGAAGCGTTTCTCGTGACGAAAAGCAACATTTTTCATTCGAATTGATTTTTCATGGAAGAATTTAATCATTAACAATGCGAATTTGTTGTGTTTGATTAACTAACGTCTCTCTGATCATTTTCGATCCCCAATTCGCCGTAACAGCGATTTTCTTGTCGAAAAGCTACAATTTTGATCAAAATCAATTTTTCATGGCAGAATTTGACGTGATATGTCGTATTTGTTGTTCGATGTCGTATTTCTGTTCGCTTTCGAATCCGAATTCGCGGTTTTTAGCGTTTTTAGCGTCGAAAAGCTACAATTTTGATCAAAATCGAATTTTCGTGGCAGAATTCAAAAGTAACTCGCGAGTATCAGCTTGAGAACGTCGCTCTCAACGATATCAAAGCGGAATTCGCCGAAACTGCGATTTTCGTGCCGAAATGCTACTGTAACTTATCGAAATCAATTTTTCGTTCCAGAATTTGACGGTAACAGGGCGAGTTTGTGTTGGAGAGATCGGTTTAACCGCGTTCTGTTCCGAACGTTTTCTTTCGATGCAGAATTCGCCGTAGGAGCGTTTCTCGTGACGAAAAGCAACATTTTTCGTCCAAATTGATTTTTCATGGAAGAATTTAATCATTCAACAATGCGAATTTGTTGTGTTTGATTAACTAACGTCTCTCTGATCATTTTCGATCCCCAATTCGCTGTAACACCGATTTTCTTGTCGAACAGTTACAGTTTTAATCAAAATCAATTTTTCATGGCAAAATTTGACATGATATGGCGAGTTTTTGTTCGATGTTGTATTTTTATTCGCTTTCGAATCCGAATTCGCGGTTTTTAGCGTTTTTAGCGTCAAAAAGCTACAATTTTAATCAAAATCGAATTTTCGTGGCCGAATTCAACGTATCTGTGAGAAGTCACTTTCAACGAAATCAAAGCGGAATACGCCAAGCCAACGAAAAAATACTCACTTTACACTCATACACTGTACACTCACACACACATATACGTATGTATCTACAAACCAACAAGACGCAATTTTATTTTTATTGTTACACATCAAGGTGTTTATGATCGTATGAAGAAGAGGAAATTTTAGAATCTTTAGATTTGAGCACTATTGAACCGACTATAGGATATATATAAGAAATAAAAATTTTTTTGGCTCATTCAATTTTAGCTGGTTACTCTTCTACAAGCGGTTCATACGCTTGATAGTTCATACGATCGAATAAAAAAGAAAATTTTAGAATATCTTGAATAGTGCATCATTAAAACAGCTGTACTCCGAAGATAACAGATATTGTTTCCTCCGCTCATTACAACCAGGAAACATTGCTCTTTATTTTCGATTGTAGCTGATTACTCTAGGACAAGTATTATACGATATGGTATATTTTTATGTTTTTTACGTTTCATTTGTGCATTTGTCAAATAAGATACAAAATTGTCAAAAGAAGTTCGGAATGTTAATTCAGATCAAAATATAAATATAAATATAATAAATATTTATTATATAAATATTTTATATAAATATTTTAAATAAAATGAATCAAGAGAAAAATATATTTGTAATCTATGGTTTCTTTGAAATTTTTCTTCTTTGTAATGAATACTATATGAGATAATAAAAAAAAATTTCAAAATTATAAGTTAATTCAAAATTATTTTTTTAAACTTTTATCGATTTAAAAGTATCTGAAGATAAGGAATTATTTTCCAAAACCGTGACAAACAATTTTTAAACATTATTTGCATGATACAGTTATGATAATTTATATAACTGTACTAATAAATATATAATAATAATAATAAATAATAGTATATAATAAATATATATATATATATATATGTTTAAATATATATGTTAAAATATACGACATTTTGAAGATTAGATATCAAAATAATGAATAAGTTTGCATTATATAAAATGAAATAGTTGAAGGACGAAAACGCTCAACTAGATGCAGTAGCAATGTCATTTATATATCGCAATATCACTTATATAGAACTTCTTAAGAAAAAGTAAATGTATATAATATAACTCTTTTAAAAGTATGTAGAAATGAATATTTCTGAAATTTAGTATAATGTAATATACAATGATCATAAATATTATAATATTACTATGAAATATATTTATCATTATATATTTATCATCAAAAAAATTTTTAAATTTTAAAAATTTAAAAAATTTTAAAAATGTGATACGGTACTATCGTGCATCTTTTGTTTTTTTTTTAGTTTATCAGTATTCTATCTAACAAAAAAATTAAAATTAATTTATTATTTCCAATACTTTATGAAACATTTATAATTTATTAATTAAATCTTATCAGACATGTAAGATATTTATTATTTTTCATTATTTTAATATTTAAAATTCACCGAAACTGTTTTCCCTGTATTATTTTTATAGATATTCTTTATATCTGTGTTGCAACACAACAATTAAGATATCGAATCATGCAAGTCAAAATAAGTAGTCATATTTTCATTAAACGTTACAGTATGAAAGATATTATTAATCTCTCGATCATAAGTTACAAATTAATGTAATGAAAGTGGGAGAAATAAGGAAATGTATAAAAAGATATATATATTTATAATATAATATATATATATAAGATTAATATGTTCATATAATATGTTTGTTTTAATATGATATGTTTATTTTTGATTTACTATTTCTTTCAAAAATCTGTTACAATTTTAATATTAACGGAAAGTTTATTAATTCAGATTATAATTGACTATAACTATGAACTGTGATTATATATTCTAAATATAAATATTGCCTAAAGATTCTGATTAGGAAATTTATTTGTGCATTCTATGATTTATTTGTGCATTATATATTGTCATTAGAATCGAAAAAATTTAAATCAATAAATTTACATGTAGTTTTATTATATTTATTATTTTATTAGGTGTACAAATAAATTCTTTTTCCTTTTTTCCAAATTTAAGATTTTATTACATAAATCAGATACAAGATTATATCTCAAAGCATTCATCCTCATTCTCTATAATCTTTTCCAATCTGATGAGTAAATTATAAATTCCATTCCTAAAGAATGAAAGAAGACAGCTACTTGCTGCTTATGAAGTCGATAATACATTTTCGAATATCGAATACATTTTCCTAGTTGAAATGCTTTCCCAACAATTGCAGACTCCGAAAAAGACAATAGTCTGACAGCGTCCGGTCTGGAGAGTACACATCATGTGGCAGGACTTCCCATTTCATCGCATAAATTGTTACCGCGTTCCTTTGCAAATGGAATATCGTTGAACATTCATGTTGCAAAATCATATGTCTTGTTCCTTATACTTGTAAATAGTTATCTTTGCTTTAGCTGGTCGTATAAATTCATTAATTGATTTTAATAATAATTTAAATAATATTAATAATTAATTGATTTAATAATATTATTGTCCCTTCAAGTAGAAGCAGTTCATAATAGATGATTCTTCAGAAATTCTACCATATAGACAGCTACGAAAAATTACAATTTTGATACAAATTGATTTTTTATGGAAGAATTTGACATAACAATGCGAGTTTACGTGCCTTGTTATTGTCTCTCTGATTTCAATTTCAATGCCCAATTCACCGTAACAGCGATTTTCGTGTCGAAAAGTTACAATTTTCATTTTCAATTCAAAATCAATTTTTCATGACAAAATTTCACATAATTTGTTGGCGAGTTTTTGTTGGCGTATTTCTGTGTGCTTTCGAAACTGAATTCGCGATAACAACCCTTTTAGCGTTGAAAAGCTACAATTTTGATCAAAACCGAATTTTCATGTCAGAATTCAATGTAACTAGCGAGTATCAAATTGAAAATATCTCTCTCAACGAAAGAATCAAAGCAGAATTCGCCGAAACTGCGATTTTCGTGCCGAAAAGCTACATAACTTATCGAAATCAATTTCTCGTTGCTGAATTTGTTGTAACGGAGCGAGTTTGTCTTGGATAACGTATCTCTGAACGTTTTCGATTTAGAATTTGCCGTATGATCATTTTTCATAACGAAAATCAACAATTTTCATATAAATTGATTTTTCATGGAAGAATTTGACATAATAATACGAGTTTACGTGCAGATATCGTCTCTCTGATTTCAAGTTCAATTCGCCGTAACGATTTTCGTTTAGTAACAGAGAAGGAACCTGCATATGTGGGTCCCCGTCCCTAGACTTGTCTCTGAGCGGGCAGATACAATGCAGATGGTGCTTCCAAGAGGGGAAAGACACTAGATTTCTCCAGCAAAACCAATATCTAAAACACAAAGATATGCAATACCCTGAGAAAGAAATGGAAGTGCGCTGCATACCATAAGAGAGTCTAGAAACTCTATGGCTGTAGTGTCACTTATTCAAGTTTAAAGGACCTAAAGTATCGAAGAGTGTTGCCAAATTTAAATGTGACTCTTGCGAGGAATAAAGCATAATCGATGAAATACTAGATCAGTTATTAAAGCCTCTGTCTGGTCTAAAGAAGAAACAGAATTATTAATAAAACTAAACGAACGCTACAAACATCTTAAGCAGCCGAATGTAGCTCAAAGTATATTTCCCCGACAAAACCCTTAAACAAATTAGCGATAAAAGAAGGTTCTTCTCCATTCAAGAGTCTAGCCACAAATGATGAGAGCGAAACAAGATCTCCTCCTTCTGACTCATCGGAAGAGAGCATCTACGAATCGGTCACGGAGAACGAGGGAGGAGGAGATATTCAGCAAATGGCTCCAAACGACAGCTGGAAGGAGCCCTTTCTCCAGTATATATTATCCAATCATCTCGGGGAAGGAAACTTTCTTCGAGATGTGAAAGAAAAAATAGAAGACATGGCAAAAGAAGAAATGTTAACGGACGAAAATGAAGAGAGACATTCTTCTACAAATATTCGTCGATTCCCTAATAGATGACATGCAAAATAAGGAAGGGAATTGACCAAAAAGACAAAAAGCGAATAACAACAAAAAGACCACTCACAATAAAAGAAAGAAATCCCTATATGCCAAGCATCAGAAACTGTACAAAAAATGTCCACGAAAGTTATTGGACTTGGCATTATCGGGTGAGCCGAGTAATGGCAAACAAGCGATCAGCGATCTCTCTGGGACTGGCTCAGTGGATCTACTCTATAAGAATCTTTGGGGTCAAGTAGGCCCCGAAAAATATATGACAATACAACCCTTGAATAATAAAATAGAAATGAGCGAGATTTGGACTTCTATTATTATGGGGAACCTTATAGAAAAATTCAAAAAGATTAAGGCCAATACCGCTGCTATGGACCGAATCAAAAAACTCCATCAAAAAAAGAAAGGGGAACTGCACGTATTTACAAAATTGTGTAACCTCTTCATGCTGCATCGAATATATCCAGCATAGTGGAAAACTAATCGAACCGCACTTATGCCCAAACCGGGGAAGAGCGCGAAAGAGATCGAAAACTGGAAACCAATCATCATCGAGCCTCTGCTGCGAAGAATATATTCGGCTATAATCGACCAAAAATTAAGCAGCACAAGGCAGAAGAGGTTCAGACAACAGAATGGCTGTAAAAACAACATAGCCATCTTCAGTAATGCCCTCACAAAAATGAAAGAAGATCTAGGTGGAGTTGTAACAAGAGAGAGAAGTTAAACAGGAAGACTCGCTATCTCCATTACTTTTCAATTTTATTCTCGATTCCATAATAAGGACATTGGACAAGACGATGGAGGGCATCAAACTCGGAAGCGAGAAGTCTCAGTTCTCGCTTTCGCTGATGACCTTATCCTTCTGGCTGAAAACAAAGAAACAGCCGATAAGCAGAATCGATTATTACATGAATATTTGGAAAAATTAAAACTGCAAGTATCCGCCGAAAAATGCGCGACATTCTTTATCAAACAAAAACACAAAACATGGTTCCTAGAAGATTCACAATTGACGTTGGATCAGCAACATATTCTGACCTAGAAAAAGCAATCAAATATCTAGGAATTACGCTCAATCCATGGAAAGGAATGTGCAAAAGAAATGTTCAAGAGATAATTAATGCAGCCAAGTGCGTCAAAAATCTAAAGCTAAAACTGCACCAGAAAATAAACCTAATAAGAATCTACCTCTTACCAAAATACATTCATAAACTAGTGGCTAACTAAATCCTCTCCCTATGTGGTTAGGAATCTTAAACCACATAGGGAGGTCACGAAATCAAACAAATAATAAAAGAAATATTGCACCTTCATCCATCCACAACGGACGGAATAATTTATACGAACAAAAATCACGGGAGTCTAGGTGTCCAATGGATGGCAAACATTGTAAAATTGCCAAACTAAGAAATAGTATCCAAATGATTAGGCCAGAAGATATTGCCACAAAAAGAACAATAGGAAATAACAAAGAAATATGCTGCATCCATAGGCCTTCAATGGCCATGTAAAACAGATGAAATCGAGGCTACACGAAAAAGATTAAAGAAGGCGGATACGAGCAAATAGAAATCATTTGGCCTCGCAAGGACAAAGCATACAAGAATTTTTCGAGAACAAAATTAGAAATACGTGACTATATAACCCCGAATTGCTGAAGCCGTCCCGATACCTGGACGCATTAAAATTAAGAACAAACACATACGGTACGAAAATAGCACTCCGCAGAGCCAAAAAGGACATAGATATAAACTGTCGAAGATGCGGCATCCAAGTCGAAACTAGGATATATTTTGAGATTATCACAAAAAACAAAAGAATGAAAAGATACAACGAAATCTGCGATCTCATCGCAAATAACGTTTCCAAAGAATACGCAATATTCAGGGAGCCGGAAATAGAAATCAATGGTGAAAGACGTAAACCTGATATGGTCATAAAAGACCATGAAAAGGGTTACGTCGTAGATGTCACCGTAAGATATGAAAACAACGACTCCCTGATGAAAGCATATAAAGAAAAGTGTAAGAAATAGAAAGAGATGGCGGAGACGTTAAAACAAAAATTTAAGGCGATGGAGGGCAGTTATACCAGTGGTCAGCGGGTGCAGAGGGGCAGTGCCCCGAGCCACTGTAGATAATCTCAAAATCTTAGTGTTTCAAACCAATCACGCCCTGATAGCTTCACTCATAGCCCTCCGATCATCGATTGAAATGGCAAATGAATTTTTGGACTACGATCACACACAGCGTGATCGTTAAAGATTTATTTATTTATTCAATTATTTATTTATTTTTTTTTAAATCCTGACGAAGCCGCGAGACAAATCCAAAATTTAAAAGCAAACGAAACCACTGGTCAACACTTAAAAAGACGAAGCAGCTGCTAGCTGACAAACAACCCGTCTCGGCCTTTTACATCGAGTAGTGTGAGTCTTGACGTACTATTGTACGTCGAGGGCGCAAGGCAGATTCTACTATGTCTACATAGACGCCTCCGCGAGGCACTCCCTGGACAAGACACGCTACAATGGCGAAATGCGCCTCCTGAAAGGGGGCCCTCCGTTCCTAATTTTTCCAAACTCGCGGGCAGATCCCGTGGCAGCATCGCTAGAAAGTAAGTTCGCGAAATAAAAACTAACAGTCTTAAATGATGAACGCCACGAGGAAATTTCCTCGGAAGTCCGGCATGATCATTCTGATCGTAGGCGCAATATTTTAGCCAAATGTCTCGTCATCTAATTAATGACGCGCATAAATAGATTAACGAGATTCCCTCTATTTCTATCTACTTTCTAGTGAAACCACTGCCAAGGAAATGGACTTGGAAAAATTAGCGGGGAAAGGAGACCTTGTTGAGCTTAACTCTGGCATTGTAAGGAAACATGAGAGGTGTAGCATAAGAAGACATGAAAAGTATAGTAATATGATAACATCCCTGGTGAAATACCACTACTTTCATCATTTCTTTACTTACTCGGTTGGACGGAGCGCGTGCGCCGATGTTTCGACATGGTTATCACGGTGTTCTATAGCCAAGCGTGTAAGAGTAGTGTGAAGTCTTCGCGGCCGATCGCCAAAAATACTCCCGCGTGATACGATTCGAAAACACTGCCAGGTGGGGAGTTTGAATGGGACGGTACATGTGTCAAAGAATAACGCAGGTGTCCTAAGGCCAGCTCAGCGAGAACAGAAATCTCGCGTAGAGCAAAAGAGCAAAAGTTGGTTTGATCTCGATGTTTAGTACGCATAGAGACTGCGAAAAGCTATCGATCCTTTTGGCTTGAAGAGTTTTCAGCAGAGTTTTCAGTTTTCAGAAAAGTTACCACAGGAATAACTGGCTTGTGGCGGCTAAACGTTCATAGCGACGTCGCTTTTCGATGTCGGCTCTTCTTATCATTGCGAAGCAGAATTCGCCAAGCATCGGATTGTTTACCGGCTAACAGGGAACGTGAGCTGTATTTGTCGTGAGACAAGTTAGTTTTACCCTGCTGATGACCAATCATTGCGATAGTAATCTTGCTCAGTATGAAAGGAACTGCAGGTTCGGACATTTGGTTCACGTCCTCGGTCGAACAGCCGGTGCGAAGTTACCATCCGTGGGATTATGCCTGAATGCTTCTAAGGCCGTATCTTTTCTAGTCAAAGATGACAATATTTCTAGGAGTCTCGTGTGGGTCGAAAGACTCAAAACAATGTGACTCTACTAGGTGGTCGGCCCTCGTGATCGGTCATGGCACGGGTCCCAGTTTGCCATACAAGCGTTTTTGGATTCGTCGTTGGTATCTCGCCGATCGTCGCTCTAACGATCGATCATGGATACTCCAACTTTGACGTCGAAACTCGGAATCGTTTTTGTATACAACTTAGACACCTGGTGGGGTGTTGTACTCGATAGAACAATTACCACGCTGCAATCTATTGAGACTCAGCCCTATGCTTGGGAATTCGTCTTTTCGGTTAGACGAGACCCCACGAAATATAGACAAGAAAACTATAAAGGGAGAAAGAAAACAAAGAGAAAGAGAAAAGAAAGAAAATATATATATATCCAACCAAAAAATTAACAATAATGTGTGTACGCGCGATAATATAGTAACGATACGTTATTAACATATATATAAAACTACATGATAAAATAATAATATATTATATATATGCATATAATATATTATTAAAATAAATTTTATTTTTTTTTTTAAATTTCGGAAAGCAATATGCTGCTAGTAGAGATCGAATTTATTAAATAGAATAAAGCGGCGCAAAGCGACATGACCGGGCAGATAGCCGCAAACGAAATGGATGTGAAGCAATATGACCAGGGTCGATTAAAACGAAAAATCGATGTTATTAGAAAATTGAACAAATACAAATACAATGTAACATCGTTGAATCGATAGAGTATAGTGAATATACTCTAACGTAGAGTATAGTGATATTAGTATAGAGAAAAATGAAAGAAATGTAATTATAATATTGTATTAGTGTAATTAATAAAAATAATGAAAATATTTATAATGATAGAAAATCCCGGAAGAGAATAGAGTTGCAAGGGAGAAAAAAGGGGGAAGAGGAGAAAAAGACAGGGAATGTAAATATTTATGGATATTCATAACAGATATAAAATATAAAATAAATTAATGTAAAAATATAAAATAATTCATAAAAATATTATACATGAGTACACGTTTCTATTCAAAAAAAGAAAAAAAAGGGATAAGAAAGGGAGAAAGAAAGAAAAGTAAAAAGAAAGAAGTGATGATGACGATGATGACGATAATAATAACGATGATGATAATAATAATAACAACGACAATAATAATAACAATAGTAGTAATAACAGTAATAGTAGTAGTAGTAGTAGTAGCAATAGTAGCAACAATAATAACAATAATAATAATAACAATAACAATAACAATAATAATAATATCAATAATAATAGCAATAAAAGATTTTTCAGGACCAAAACATGGAATGTAAGCGAATAACGGTAATAATAGGCAGATATGAGCTTTTTGAAGATAAGATTAGAGATATTTTATACAATTATATATATTTTATTTAGTACAAATTATCATTTCATTTTATTATTATTGAGTAGATACTATTTTTCTCTAATAAGTATTCTTAATTTATTACTGTCCAAGAATTTCAAGAAGGAAAAGAAATAAAAAAAGGTAAACAATGATGAAATAAAAACTTGAAAAAATTTCATTGCATTCCATATTATGTTATAAATTGTTTTCTTTACGAATTTTAATCGCGTCACACAAAATTCCAACTCGAATAATTTTATTTGCAATCTTCTTGATATAAAATAAATCCTATCTTATTTACCTCTTTCAATATGTATGATCTGTTCGATTTAACAATTTGTTATCGATTAATCGAAGTAACGAGAGATTGTAAGACAAAAAGATTTTTACCAAAATACATTCGAGATAGAGAATACACATGCTCATGAAATCATTTACGCTCCTGCATTATAGCTTTGCAGTAGTGTAAAAATAACTGTTTATATTTTATATTTTTGCAATTAAAATTATAAGGATAGAAATACTTTACAATAAAATTAACGTATAGTCTAACGTGTATTCTAAATATTTAAATTATTCAATTTTTCAACAATATTTATTGTTAATTTATGTTAACTCTCGAGAGTTTTAATATTGAAAAAAAAACTATTTCACGTTAATTTATTCAGTTCCAAAACACTATCCTAACATCATATATACAATGTTCAAAATTTGAATGGCACCGCATTCGTACCCTGTGTATAATCCGGGAAATTCGATTTTTGTGCATTCGGCATAATCGGCAACGTAAGTGATAATGTTTTCTAAGTTTGTGAACATCTGGTGAAATTCTATACCTTGGATCGAAATGGATTGATCATATTCCACCTAATGGTAATAACATGGTTTCATGTCGAAATCATGAATCTTCTTTCTTATGAATTCATTTCAAGATTCTGTTCTTATCGAGAACATAATCTTATCAGCTGCTGCTTAAATAAGTGAAAATTAGGCAAATACTGCCATCTGAATGTTCGAGAAGACAAAGAACGTTTCTCTTGATGTAATTCACACAAACGATTTGAGATAAAACGATGACTTCGATCGGAATCGGATCGGATATGGATCATGCCGTAGACGAGGATGGCTTTCGAGGCTGTATTGAATACGTAGATGACTATACCTTTCTGTCTTGGATACGTATTCGAAACGAGATGTGGAGGATCGATCAGTTCCACGGTTCTTATTGGTTGCGAAAGAGAGAGAGAAAAAGGATTAATTAAGTTATTTCTATGAGAAAAATTCTAGAGAGCAATGAAGGATAATTCTAAGGAATATTGCGTATATAATTTTCAATGGCTTAAAAATTTTTTTAACAAATTTATGGAATATATATAATTGTGATTGTGTTCTAATTTAAAATGCAGAAATGTTAATAAGACTTTATAATTAAATTTTTTTAAATATAATTTTTTTTAAATGTTTAGTTTGGTGGAATAAAAATGTAAAGAAGCACTATGAAATAATTCTACAATAGTATCAATAAAATAGTACAATAGCCAATAAATTTTTCAATACGTTTATATTGCAATATTAATTATGTTATAATAAAATATTCCATAGAATATTTTTGAATATTTTTGATTATTTTTGAATGAATTTAGAAAAAACAAGTACTATTTTCAAGTTACAAGTTACAAGTTTCAAAATTTTTCTTAAAAATAATTTCAATTAAAAATATAACTTAGATTTGAATCATGAAACACTTTTCTCATCAATTTATTATTTCAATTTTATCGTTTTGAAATGAAAATTAATTAAAAATTTAATTTAATTTAAAAATTTTCGACAAAATATACGCTAGCAAGCGTTAAGAAATGATTCTAAAAAACAGATTTAGATGTTTAGAACTATATATACATGAAAGTTAAATAATTTTCAATAAATTTGCATAATTTAAATTAATGATTCTAATATTTTTGAAAAAGAGAAAAAAAATTCAAACAATTTTAGATATTCGTAATATTCATATTTCATATCGTAATATTAAAATATTTAATGTCAGCTTTACATTGTATTATACAATGTTTTCGAAATGTGAAACGTGATCGCACAACTAATCAAGCAGTAATCTCAATTGAATACCTTGAGAATCGTGATTGAGCATAAGCATAGAGTCCATTAATTCATTTAAAATTACTGAAATTACTGTTGACTGGGCGGTGAAAACAATAAATAAAAATGTACGGGTTTAGCTGAATGAATATATTTGACTATACGTGATTGTGCGTATCTGTTTACAAAACATTTGATGCATGCGTATCGAAAAAAAACAAATAGGTACTAACTATGAAATAGTGGTATTGCTAGCAATATTAACTAGCAATAATAAAACCACAAATAGAATTTCAGTAAATTTTAAATTCTATAATACTCCCACTAAATGTAAACTGAAATTTATTTAGTGTGTGTATGTTTATTATATTTGAATGTCATAGTTCTATGTGTCTATTATATGTATAAATGTCTTCGATACTCTTGATATTCAATCGATTTCTTTGTATCTCAAATACTATTCTTCTCAGAGGTTTCGTCAAAAGGTCTGCCTGCTGATGCTATATGTTCCTTCTCGTTGAATTTGTCTCGTATGAAATGATAGCGTACATCAATATGCTTACTTCTTCGATGAAATTCAAGGTTATTAATAAGTTTGATTGCGCTCAAGTTATTCACGTAAAGAGTTGTAAGATTCTTGCACATAGGTCATTGATCAAACTTTTCATCCATATGATCTCTATCACAGTTTGACTACCTGCTATGTATTCGGCTTCAGTAGTCGATAGAGCTACTCTTCATTGCCGTATTGCCGTATCATTCTCAAGCAATTGCAGAATCGTCTAGTTTTAATATAAAACCAGTAATAGATTTCTTAGTTTCAGTATCTCTAGCATAATCTTCATCACTGAATGCTTTAATATGATTATTCTGTTCGGTTGAAAAATGAGTACCATGTTTTGTTGTTCCTTTTAGATATTTGAAAATTATCTTTACTGCGTTCCAGTGAATTTTGTTGGGTTTTTCTAAATGTTGGCTGGCTTTGTTTACTGCAAATGTAATGTCTAGTCTAGTACATAGTAAACTTCCTATCGTTTGCCGATAAGGGAATTCTGATATTTCTTTGTATCCCTTTTTATGCACGCACAGTTGATGATTTTGGTCTGCTGGGATTGTTATTGCGTTAGCATTTTCCACCCGAAATCGTTGTAAAATTTTCTTAGTGTAAGCCTCCTGATGTAAAAATATAGATCTACCTGCCAGTCGTTCAATCTGTAATCCCAGATATGTATTTATCTCATTGGATGTTACTTCAAATTCTTTATGGAGTTTAGCTAACAACTTTTTTATAAATGATTGGTTCGTTGCTGATTAGTCCATCATCGATATGAATCGCTAGAATCAATCACTCTTGATTGTTTTCATTTGTAAATACGCAACAGTCAGCGCTGGTGGACATGCTTCTCTGTAAAATACTGCTGTAAAAATAAACGATGATTCCAATATCTTGACGCCTACTTTAGACCATATAAACTACGATTCAACTTGCAAATATTTCACAGTTCCATCTTCGTATCTCCTCGGTTGCTGCATATAGATGACTCCATCGAGTTCTCCATGAAGAAAAGTTGTTTTTATGTCAAATTGCTGTAAGTGCATTTTGTTCGAGACTGTGATAGATAGGATAGTTCTTATTGAATCAAATCTAGCTACAGAATCAAATGTTTCATGATAATCAACTTCAGCAGTTTGTTTAAAACCTCTAGCAACGAGTCTTGTCTTAAATCGTTGAACACTTTCATCGTATTCATTTTCAATTTGTAAATCCATCGATTATTTATGATTCGATAATTTGATGGCGGATTTACTAATGTCCATGTTCGAATTTTTCTCAAAGAATTTTGTCATCCATGACTTCTTTCAATTTGATTGCATTGCTACATGTGATCGCGTCATCATAGCTTTCCGTTTCATATTGTTCTGTGATTACAATGTTTCCGTACGTGAGCCTATCGTATTTTATTTCTGTCTCTCAAACGTCGATCCTGTTCATATTGATTTTTTTTTCTGAATCATGATTCTTCATCTAAATTTATTTGTTCGTTGTTTTCTAACTGAATAACAGTTTTCGATTCATTTATTTTGGTTGTGTCGTCTTTCTGATGTTCAAAGATTATGGTACTTGAATCTGATTTCCATTCTTTATTTGAATTAAATTCGTAATGCTGATCTGTGAATTTTACGTCCCTACGAATTTTAACTTGTCCTTTTGTGTTTTCATCATTCCCGACGAAAATGCCTTTTTCGGCTTTGACATCTTATTTTCGTCTTTTTTCTTTAGGGATATGGAAATATACTTTTTCCCCGAACATTCTGAGGTTCAAAATGTTTGATCTCTTTTTGAGCCAGTTTAATGTTACTCCTTTCTCTCTGCTCTTCCGGTTCTGTTTTGACTATGGTCTATAGTTCTAAACTACGGTTCTATTTTCCCGTTTGGCGGAATCATTCTATTCCGGAGTAAATGGTATCGTTCTCTAATGAGTAATGCCATATCGAGGTGTTCCTCAATTTCTTTATTGACAAATTCAAGGCCGTTATCCGATCTGAAGATGATGATTCCTTTTTCTAAAAGCTTATCCGTCTTCTTAAAGAAATTCTCTAAACATCGTGATGTCTCTGATTTATTTTTGATAAAATATAGACTTCTCCAGTGTAGTCATCTTTCATCATTATGAAATATCGAATTCCTCCAAGCGAATTTTCTTGCATACGACCTGAAATATCTACATGGATGAGTTTTCCAAGCTCATTTTGTATCGCTTTTTGGGAATGATAGTCTGTACATTTTCCCTATGATGCAATCTTCGCAACAAAACTTTTGATTTTTAAAAAAGATATTCTGGGATCTTAGAATTTTCTTCACTTGATCCACATTCTGATGAGCCATTCGTTTGAGCCAAGAGAAAAGAGAATTACACAGTGCCATATTTGCCTAATGCTCGTCTGTAATGACTTTAAATTTCAATACGAATAACTTATCTTTTTTTCTCCCATTGCAACAATATTTCCATTCTTCATGAATCTGCATTTTTATCATTAGAATATTGTCGTAGTCCTTGTCAAGTCCTTATCAAGATAATTAGCACTGAAGTAGCTGAGCTGTACTGTCGAGTTTTATCGAAACAGTGCTTGCTTGATTTGCCGTGTCATCTCCTGGTACAGGAAGAATTGATTCACCTGTAACTATTTCCCACGCACCGCAGGATTTCAAAGTAAGGCGCACTTGAAATTTCCATGAGGCCCAATTTTCCAATCCTTTCAACTTATTAATACGAACAGTTTCATACTCCATCACGATTAGGTTATATTTCACGTTTGCTCAAAGCCGGATAATTAATCCACATGTTTTTTCGATTTAATTGTACTTTATCTAATTATTTATTGTTTGTTTCTTAATCTGGACCCATAACCTATTAACTGGGCAGTGAAAACAATAAATAAAAATGTACGGGTTTAGCTGAATGAATATATTTGGTTATACGCGATTGCGCGTATCTGTTTAGAATATATTTGAAGTATGCGTATCGAAGAAAAACAAATATGAAATAGAGGTATTGCTAGCAATATTGAATAAAACCACAAATAGAATTTCAGTGAACTTTAAATTCTATAAGAAAAAGATATTCATGATCGTGAATTTTGATCTCATTAATATCATGATTTATCATATAATACCATAATATCTCACATATTAAATAATCATTAATTTATTTTTTTTTTAAATCTGAAGTTGTATACTATTTTATCAATATTAATATAATAATGTTTCATTAGAGAATTTTTACAAGTATACAAACAATAATTCAATTTCGTTTGATTGACAAAAAAAGAAAGTACATATCTCGTACATATCAGATGAAAGCATAAAAAGAACAATTCCTTATAGAACGATAGTTATTATTTTACGATCACACTCAACTTTTGATATTGTTATAATATTTATTTTCAATTCCAATATTTACTAATAATGTTAAAAATTAAAACCAATAAACTAATGATATCTCACTGTTATTATATTCTTACTATTTACTTTAAAATATAATATATCTTAAGAAATGATGTCTAATTCTATAAAATTGAAATTTAAAATAATCGATTTTCAATCATATCATTATACCAAACATAAACAATGCTATAAATAAAATCTATAAAAAAATATCTATAAATTATGTCAAAGTTTACAATTTTATCACAATTCGTTTTATCACAATTTTTCTTATTACTTAAAAATAGTGTTTAATTCCATAAAGTTTAAATAGGAAATGTTAAAAGAAAAATGAATAATAAATGTTAAAGTCATGTTATAAACTGCTGAACACACTAGTAATTAACATATAATAAACATGCTTCCAAGATGCATTACATCAATACTCAATATATCATGAAACAGTAAACAAAAGAGGATAATCATAATTTCAATTATATCAAACACAAATAATAGTTTAATTATTCTATTCTTAATAATTGAATTTGTTTCTGGAGTGTACTATCAATACTTTTTATTACACTATTACTATGGATTTAAAAGACACTTAGATTAGTTGTTAAATTAATTTCTCGTGGATTGAAACAGAAAATGAAAGACAAATTTCATCAATATATTAAATAATGCTATAAAACAGGTTATAATCAATAACTTCCTATAAGATACACTACTAATATAAAAAGGGACTTTTTAAAAGTGATCGTAATTTTTTTATTTTTGGTGATCTTGATTTCACAAAAGATAGTGATATCTTATCTTTTTTGTGCTAATATCAAGGAATTTTGCTGGATACATATGTACAAGTTCATCCAACTATTTCAACATATCGAGTATTCTAAAGAACATTCTGAGGATCCAGATAAAGACCACGTTTTGCAGAATCATGTAGGTTTCTTTTTCCTGAAGAGATCAGCAATGATAAGGAATCGTGTTTTTGCATAACATCTTAAGACTGCCTGTGTACATTGACAGTGTGCAGTGCTAGCCATATTGGATGAATTTTTTTTCTTTATAAAAAAAAAAACAAAAAAATATTTATATATTTATTATATAAAAATCATTGACGTTAATATTTGTCTCATTTCAATAATATATATAAAGTTTAATTTTTAATTTTATGAACTTAGGAAAACATACACGATATTTAAGAACATTAGAATTAAAACTTGCTTCACCACCTTCACAAGAAAATACAATCCAATGGATTCTAATGAAACCAGTGTTGTCATTACAAAATCATTACAAATTGTTGCATTTATTAATAGCAATTGAACAAATCCACACGATACCTTTCGGACCTTTGGACCCTTATCTCGATTTTATTTTCTACAGAAAAAATTAAGCAATTGTGCCCGTAATAAGATTACATGTGCTTCGGAGTTGATGAATTTTCTTTTTCTACCAGATTCTTTAAATACTGCATCATAGAATTCGTTTTTACAACACAAATCACGAGATTAGACCATTATAAATTCCACATTGTCGAATATTTACACATTGTCAATTTCCATGTAATATAGTTAAATAATATTGATATAAACATTAGTAATATAGACAATTAAATTATTATAGAACAAGATATACTTAAAATGGATTATCGTTATTATTACGAATGTTTATCAATATATTTAAACACAAAAATTATTATGAATTTAAATATTTCTGCATTATTATAATTCTTTTAATTATATTGTATAATTTTAAAAAGTAATCTTCAAAATAACAAAACTATGAATATTAAGATTGGAGAGAAACTATATGTGAGATTTATATTTACTTATGTTCCAAAATTCTATTATATAAACAATTGTTAATTTTATAATTGATAAAAGTATTCCACAGAAAAACAGTTAAATTATTTACACTTTCAAATTAAACAAATAAAACAAATTAAAGAAAACTAAAACACTTCGACTTAAAGCATTCATTAAAATATTTATTATTGCAAATTATTCGTTTTCTTTTTTTATTTCTTTTTACTGTCAAATTTTCAACTTTCATATAGGTTATAATCATTAAGGTTACGTGTTATTTCGCATTATTCGTAGCAATCTTTTAAAATTATGCATTTAATTTGTTTATATATTTACAATTTATATTTTATATCGTATTTTTAAATATATTATTAATATATGTGTGTATATTCATATATACGTATATGATTTATAATATATAAATTCACAGAATATCTATTACAAAATAATTGAAGATGACGGCAAAAAACGGAATTTAGATTAAATAATCTAAACGTATCTTAGCTCTTCTACAACAGCATTCGATTTAAAGTATTATATATACATACATATATATATTTACAACATATCAATCATATTGTTATAAATTAATAATGTACCACATGTTAACAATATTATTTTAACATAATTTTGATATGTATTTAATTTTAATTAATTAATTATCAAATATATAGCATCATGAATTTATCAACAATATTTATCAACATTTATTTATCAACAAATAATACTAATGTTAGACGATATATATATGACTGCTTTTCATAAAAATATAAATTATTTATAGTATCAAAAATTTTTATTTTTCTTTAATTTTCATCTTTGTAAAAGGATATTTTATATATATATATATATATATATATATAAAATATATATGAACACAAAAAATAAAATCAGCCTTAATTCTTTTAAATTAATTTAGATAATACGTCAGAACGAAATACTTTTTTTAATTTAAATATAATCCACTTCGTATAAAATTTATTTTTCTTTCTCATTATTAACTTGTTAATAAGAACATTATATGTATAGTTAGTCGCAGAAGTTTTCGTATATTTTACATAAATTCAATTGTATTTGTGTTATCGAAATCGACGATAATTTTTTATATGAAATATTATAAGTATAATAATATGAAATCATTTTTTTTATTATGGAACATTATTTCAAAGCAGTGAAATCAATTTTTCAAATTTCAATATTATTTTTTTTTCTTTACATACTTTCATTTCATAATGATTCGAGATAAAACAAAATTTTAAATTATAAAATATTGAATTCTAACTCTATCATCGGAGATAGAACAAAATATATTTCTAGAAGAAATTGTATGCAAAACATGGAAAAATGAGAGTTGATTTCACATACTCAAAGAAATTTTTTGTTCAAAAATAAATTAGTTTATATGTAATATTTTAATATATTGTTATACATAAGTTTTCATTGAAATCAAATCTTTCATAATAATTCAATTTCTTTGTTAAGATAGTATAAAAAAAGTTTGTGACTATAGATTAAATTACAAGAAAAAGCTCAATTAATCAAACTAATAGTACTAATATTAGTCTAATACTGTGTAATATAATTTATTAGATAATTCAATAATTTATATTATTGTGTTTCATATCAAATATGACAGTTTTGTGTATATTATCCGTTTATATATATACACGTTTGTTTCAATCAATTTTTTCAGCTTTTTGATCTCTTTTCTTTCTTACCTGTCAAATTACTTTTCAAATTGCTAGTATCATATTACATTTCTTTCTTTCCTTCCTTTTTCAATGCTTCTAAATGCGTAGAAATATGCGTGTTAACGAAAATATCATTAGATTTATATTTATTTTCGTTCATAAATTCATCTTCAATTTTTTTCCATGACTTATTTGTTCAACTACATATCGTTTATCATATCATTTTCAAACTTCTATCTAATTTCAGCTTGCCAATCTCTATCATTGCCTATCATTGAATATATGTTAAATATATAAAAATATATTATATAGATATCATATTCTCTTCTAATAAGGATCGCTTTTATTTTCAAAATTTTCAACGATATTGTGTGATAAAATTGTAGATTTTAAATTGAGCTGTTAAATCCAAATATAATCTATTTCCATCTAAATTTTCAATTGTTAAAGTATCATCTCGAAACATGTGTATCTGCATCATCTGTAGTTAGATTGTCGAGATATAAAATTTTATTTAAGTAAAATGAATATTTCATGAAAAATTAATACCAATCTTCTTGCCAATGCTTACTATTTCATCTTGTTCATCCTGTTACGTGATACGTTAATGTTCTTTTGGTACGCTTAAATCATTTTGATCTGAATTAATATTCAGAACTAAATTCTTTTGACAATTTTGTATCTTATTTGACAAATGCACAAATGAAACGTAAAAAACATAAAAATATACCATAGCGTATAATACTTGTCCTAGAGTAATCAGCTACAATCGAAAATAAAGAGCAATGTTTCCTGGTTGTAATGAGCGGAGGAAACAATATCTGTTATCTTCGGAGTACAGCTGTTTTAATGATGCACTATTCAAGATATTCTAAAATTTTCTTTTTTATTCGATCGTATGAACTATCAAGCGTATGAACCGCTTGTAGAAGAGTAACCAGCTAAAATTGAATGTAAAGTGCAACATTTCTTACTTGAATGAGCCAAAAAAATTTTTATTTCTTATATATATCCTATAGTCGGTTCAATAGTGCCCAAATCTAAAGATTCTAAAATTTCCTCTTCTTCATACGATCATAAACACCTTGATGTGTAACAATAAAAATAAAATTGCGTCTTGTTGGTTTGTAGATACATACGTATATGTGTGTATGAGTGTAAAGTGAGTATTTTTTCGTTGGCTTGGCGTATTCCGCTTTGATTTCGTTGAAAGTGACTTCTCACAGATACGTTGAATTCTGCCACGAAAATTCGATTTTGATCAAAATTGTAGCTTTTCGACGCTAAAAACGCTAAAAACCGCGAATTCGGATTCGAAAGCGAACAGAAATACGATATCGAACAACAAATACGACATATCACGTCAAATTCTGGCATGAAAAATTGATTTTGATCAAAATTGTAGCTTTTCGACAAGAAAATCGCTGTTACGGCGAATTGGGGATCGAAAATGATCAGAGAGACGTTGGTTAATCAAACATAACAAATTCGCATTGTTAATGATTAAATTCTTCCATGAAAAATCAATTCGAATGAAAAATGTTGCTTTTCGTCACGAGAAACGCTTCTATGGCGAATTCTGCATCGAAAACGTTCGGAGAGAGATTGATAACGATCTCAAACACAAACTCGCTCTGTTACCGTCAAATTCTGGAACGAAAAATTGATTTCGATAAGTTATGTAGCATTTCGGCACGAAAATTGCAGTTTCGGCGAATTTTGCTTTGTTATCGTTGAGAGTGACGTTTTCACTGACTACTTGCGAGTTACGTTGAATTCTGCCACGAAAATTCGATTCTGATCAAAATTGTATCTTTTCGACGTTAAAAACGCTGCTACCGCGAATACTGCTTCGGAAGCAAACAGAAATACGATATCCAAAAAAAAAATTTAGCAAATTATGTAAAATTCTGATATGAAAAATTGATTTTCATTAAAATTGTTAATTTTTCGACACGAAAATCGCTGTTATGGTGAATTGGGTATCGAAAATGATCAGAGAGAGACCGTTATCTAAAACTCGTATTATTATGACAAATTCTTCCATGAAAAATCAATTTGTATCAAAATGTTGTTACAAAATGATATTTTTTTAAGATATTAAAATTTCTCAAATTCAAGCTACTATTGGTACAGAAAGCTTTTGCTCATGAGATATATTACAAAAAGATTGTAATGCAAGATTCATAACAGATTTTTCTTCAATTGTTAAACAGTTTCGAGATTATATTATATCAGAAAATAGATCGGTTAAAGTATTAAAATAAACAAAATAGATATTAAAAAACAAAATATCATTTATGAATTGTGCTTATTTTTTTTTAAAAATTTAAGCAATATTAATCAATAGATTAGAATCCATGAGGAAAATCTATGATTATACAAAATTCAACATGTTAAAGTATTTCAAACTAATGTTTATCGTTTGTCGATTTTGACATTAAATGTTAAGTAAATTGCAAAGAAGTCCCTAACTTTAAGGAGAATTTATTATATTTCAAATTATTAATATTTAAATTATTTGTCCAACGATTGAAAATCATATCGAACTAGTAAATGAATAAAATGATCTTTTATCGATCAAAGCATCAAGCAATCAAATAAAGTAAATTTAAATAAAAGATAAAAAATTTAACATCTCTTTTTGAATAGTGATTTAGGATTCCTTTGAAATTTTTGTTTTTTATGATGAATACTATACAATATAAAAAGAAAAGTTTTACTTTGAAAATCAAAGTTTGCAATTTTGCAATTATTAGCAAATTTAATTTAATAAATTTTTATTGATTCTATATCTATAAATCTGCAAAATCAATATCAAATCAGTAACAAATAATTTATCATATCTTGCATAAACGGAATTCAAAATATTTTATAAATTATTCAAAAATTAAAACACTTATTATGTGCAAAGGAAACATTCAAAATAATTATTTTTATATATATCAAGATTATACAAATTAATAAAAAGAAAAAATACAAAAATAATCTTTGTCAAAAGTAAATTCAATGCATCCTTCCTCATCTCTAATAGAATTATCTAAATAGCAAATTTCCAATTGTCGAAGTAAATATGCTGTTATTTGTACCTATAAAATTTATATCAATATTTTTATCAATTTTTCTTTTAAAATATAAATAATAATAATATAATATAATATAAATGAATATAGTCTTACCTCACGATACAAATTAGTACAATGATTATTTATAAAAATAATTTTTGTTATATCGAGAAAAGTCCATATTAAAGATCCTAATAATTTTTTATTTGATAATGGTTCTGATATGTTGAATGATTTTAAATAAAAATATAAATTATAAAGTATATAAAGTACTAAAAAAATTCCACTATTAAGTTCAATAGAATGTGATAAGTATATGCTTGATTAACTTCATATGAAAGTTTAAGGATCTCAAAATGAATGTGCCTTTAATAGATAAAAAAAAAAAAAAAATAAAATAAAATAACATCAATATTATTATTTTTATTAATAATTTATAGTTAATAATAGGAAAAAAATCTTAAATATTTAAATGACAAAAAAATAAATCTATAAATTTTCTTTCTATAAAGAAACTTTTCTTTCAAAAAACAAATATATAAAAAAACTTTCTAATTTATTTGATTGTGTAAAGATTGTGTAAATCTTTGTACAATCAGAAAATCATACATACAATCAAAAAATAGGTAACCCTAAACATAATTTTTAACAATTTTGGGTATTCGAACTTAAAAAATTATAACTTAAAAATATCAGAATAATGTAATATAATATAAATATAAATATCAGTATTTGTACATTGTTCATTTTTATATCTATTACAAATTTTCGAATATATTTTACATAAAGAATACATCGTGTCTTATAATATTCGTTTTTATTAAAAAGATTTTATAATTTTTTTCACAATATTTTTTTGTAGCAATTTTTTTATAAAAAATTTTTATAAAAAAATCATCAATTGGAAAAGATATTTCGTATTAAAATATTAAATGTTTTTTTTAAATATTATGCAAAAATGGCAATAGTTTATTGTCATAAATGGCAATAGTGTATTACTTATTAAAATTATTAATTGAATAGAAGATTATATTGAAGTATTATATTAAAGTATTTATATTAAAAAATTAAGTAAATTCTGTTTCTATATCAATCATTGAAACCGATAAAAAACCGATACCGCTAAATATAATCACGATCCAAAGGATCAAAGAATTTAAATTACTAAATTACTAATACTAAATTACGGAATACTAAAATTTTATGTTATATCTTGTATGTTATATATAAATTAATTTATTAAATTTATTAATTTTAAAAGATATTTAATTTTATGTTTTTTAAAATTATTTTGTGATTCTTAAAAATATCTGGAAATATTTATTTCATCTTTTACCAATTTTGTGCCAATATAATATGAATGAAAATTTGTCAAATGATGTTTATAAGTTTTAAAATATGTCGAATTGTTATTTAAATTAATAGAACATTTAATAATAAACGTTGATAAAAATTAATATCAGTATATTAATAATATTACTATTATATCTATAATTTATCTAATTTTATATCCAATTTGCTTTATATATATGATATTATTACATATAATTCTTTATATGTAATTATATGTATATTTAGTCATAGATAATAGAAAATATTAAAAATAAAATTGAGAGTTACTTATTATTTGAGGTATCTTTATTAAATAATATTACAAAATTACAAAATTTTATATATTGCTGTAAAATCATCAAACATACCTTGCAACTTGAAGAAATATGTTGATTGTTGAAAATGAAATCAAAAACAAAATAAAATAATCTTTAGTTTTTAAAAAGAAAAATAAGCAAATCAAATTTTATAAAGATATAATAATTAATATTTTTGTTATTGTTATTAATGTTATTAATGTTATATATTATTGTTATTCATATGATATATTCTCAAAATGTTATTATTGACTATTGTATTATTATTATATTTCTGTTTATTTATACTAGAATTGCGCACAAAGAGCATTGTTTACTTCTATATTTCAAATTTCATTAAAAATAATAAGAAAATTATAAAATAGGTTATAATATAATAATATAAAAATTTTTTTAAATATCAAATATGTAGTCACATTTCAATATCATATAATTTAAAATAAAGAATTAAATGTATCGACAATGTCATCTAATATTATGAAAAAAAAAATTAATGTGAAAGAGCTATCTTTGTCATTCTATTTGTTTTTGTAAATACCATTCGTCGATCTATACATGTACGCATAAAAACAAAAAATAAAGGTATTAAAAGAGAATTTAAAAAAACTTTAATTTTCAACAGATTAGCATAGAACTCGATAAAATGTTTAATTAAAATTCAATTTCTTGTATATTATAATATTATTATATAATATACAATTTAAAAATATATAAAAATTATAAACTTTAAAGAAAATGAAAATAGCATGTATGATTTCTAAATTAATTACCAATCATAGATTATAAAATAGAATTGTTATTAAATAAAAAAATGTATAGAATTTTATTAATCAAAATCGAGATATATAGAGATATTAGAATGAATAAATCCTAATCAAAAATAACAATTAAAACCACAGTTTCTTGAAAGATATTGTGTATATTTTCACAGCCAATAAAGCAAAAGATCTACTGCGAGATTACATTAAAAACCTATCAAAATAAGATTCGTTATTTTCTTTAAAAATATTCATAATCTAAAATTTTCTCGGAAATATAAAAAAATATAATCGACTTATATAATCAGTTAGAAGTAATTGAAGAAGTTATCAATATCTTTTTTTCGTGATAATACTTTATAATTTATCGGAATTTTACAATTATTTAATAAATATTTTTAAGAACAGACTTGAACAAAAATTAGAATTTTTTTTCAATGCTAAATTAAAGAAAAATTAATGAATGAATATCGTAGATTGAATTATCTCAAACAAGTAATCACCGTATTTTTATATAGTATAAAAATTACAAGATAATTCTAATCCAAGAAAAGAAAATTCATTCGAGTTAAGACTATTTTTGTAAAAGAGAAAATATAAAATCTGGAAACAGAAGAAAGAAAAGATAAATAAATGAAGAAGAAGATAATAACACTGAATTTTCTTTCAATGTACATTCATACATAATCGTCAAATGAATAATATGTTAATTCAAAAAGAATAAATCACGTGACAAATAAAATAAAAAATTTTTTATTTTCCACAAATAGTGCAACGGTAACAAGTATTAAAATGATCACAATTAGAAGATATAAGTAGTATTAAATTAAGAATTATTATTACATTAATAGTAAAATATATAACATATGTATAATATTATATGAAAATTAACTATCAGTTAAAAAAATTATTGATGATGATTTCAAAATTAAGTTTAGTGATAATAAATGCGATAATAGAAAATAGTCAAATAATTGCAATAACTATTTATATAAATTAGATCAAATAATTTATAATTTACAAATATATGAAAGAACAAAATGTTAACATATTAAATGCACAATGAAAAATATTTGCATACATTCCTAGTACAGAAAATTAGAAAAAAAGAATTCGGATTATTGTACAGAATAATTTAAAAAGATTAATGTTAAACATACAAATTGAAAACTATGATATGATATTCAAAAAAAAAAGAATAAAGATATCAAATAAATTTAAGAACTTTACGCGATATAGTGCACTCTGATATATATCATAATGGAATACAAATAAATTCAGCTCAAGCAATAAAAAGAATACATATTCGTTAATGATTTTAGTAGATGTATTAAAAATCAATTATTAATCATATAATCGAAGCATATAATCGAAAATATGTAAAAATATTAAAAATAATATATGGCATTTATAAAAAAAAGTTTAATTAATTTAATTAAAAGCTATTTGATTAGAAATGATAAAGAAAAGAAATATATTAATGATGAATCGATAAACTATTTAAAGAATGAAGGAATAAAAGTGGGACTCGCTGTAACAGAATGGAACAGCAAAAAAAAAAAAAAAAAAATAGATACAAATTGAAATAATAAGATGTAAGCTTATTGAAAATGTATTGACAAAAATATTGAGATGAAGCAATAATAACGGTAATTTTTCTAAAACAAATTACTTCTTACACCATAAGATATCGTGAATATTTATGTATTTGATATTTGATAAAATAAGATTTTAATTATATGCATTTAAATATATTTAAATTATGCATAAAACATATTTACAAATTTTAAAAGAACGTAAATGCAAATTAGATAACAAAATGAAGAAATTACAGTGGGATATAATGAGAGATTCAAAATCGCTTAATAGATTTAAAAATAAATAAAAATGAATCGAGTTATATTATCTTTTTCAATAATATAAGAATGCAAATTAAAAGAATCTCAAAAGAAAAAAAATATGATTATAAAAATAAAAAGATATAGAATTAGAAATGATAAAACATGTGATAAAATAACTGAATAGAATACATAGAATAAAGAAAATGAAAATATTCTGAAAAGATCTAAACATAAACTGTTTGCGAACCTTATTCACGAGATTTATAAATATTACATTCGGAGAAATTTTTCATATAAAAACTCTTTTTGTTTTTACCGCGCACGAGTCTCTATTAAGTTTAAACCAGGATAGTGTTATATGAGAAGATTGTTTTTGAGAATTTAGCCAACACTTATGATTGTATATTTCTGACGTATTTTATACCAACTGAACCAATCCTAACGATGACATATTTCAAACGCAACTGATTCAAAGACAAATAATATTGTTCTAATTCCACGAATCTATAAGAGAGATGCGCAGATCTGTTCCTATTTATCATAAAATTTTTTTATACAAATCACCATCCAGGCGAGGAATTTCCTTGAATTTGATGGATATCGCGAATCGGCAGCGATATCATTAGTTATTGGCATATCCGAGAAATTTTTATTCTCCCAATTGAATCAAAGGAAAAATTTTCTGAGGGCACGGACGTCACTCGTTAAGAAGATTTCATTGTGAACACGTCATAGTCCGACTGCCGGATACAGTTACATTAATTTTATTCTAACATTTTACTGTGCTCTGATCCTGAAATATAATTATTTGCTATGATTTTGTAATGAAAACCCTACTTTCTAATTGACGCACTCTGCAAGAACTACTTATACACTCCATTCATCTTTAAGAAATATATCTTTGTTGCAAATCTGTCGAAAAGCATTCAAATTCCCAATTATTAGCTTATATCCACTAAAATCATTACAATATTATTATTGCGGACGCGAACATAAATAAAAGCGTATATCTTTAAAATTCAATAGATAAGTATCAAAATGTAATCTAGATCAATGAATGTAATATCAAAAGTTAATAAAGTATTAAATAAAAATATGTTTTTCCTTACTAATAATTACGTGGAAAATAACAGAGTTTTAGCTTTCGAAAAAACTAAACTATTTGGATATTTTATTCAACTTAAAATATGATACGGATGGAAATATAATTAGATATAAAATGACAATAATAATTTTAGAATATAATGAATATTATAAAATAAAATATGAAAAAATAGTAGCATGCTTAATAATGTTCTTGTAAAAAATGACGCATTTATTAATAGAAATAATATGAGAATGATATTCATTTTCCATTGTAAAAAAAAAGGAAAAGAAATTTTATAAATTTTGTATTAACTGATAATAATAAGAATAATAAGAATAAGAATCAAATTTTAAATTGGAACATATAAATAACATATAATCAATATAAATAACATATAATTAATTAAATAACATATAATTAACAAATAAATATTTATAAAATATTATGCAATTAAATATAAGAATTAGAAAGGAAACTATTATATCCTCGATATGTTTATCTCGTCGTTTATTATAAATTTATAGATGAATACTACTAACAAATATATTTTAGTATTACATTTTTTTTGGAATTGATTATTATAATAGCACACATATATAATATATGTGTGATAGTTTGATCGAAAGCTTATGTCTCAATTTTAATGATTATAATGATTGTAATCATAATTATTTTAAATTCACTGTTTTCCAAATATTTACATAAAATTATTGTTATTATTACATTGAATTTTGACTATTTATTCACGACAGCATGTGCGTTTGTGATAATATTAATATATATATCGCTTATTTACTATTTCCATATACTTTGTAATTATTGATATTCAAAATATATACATATGTTAATTAAATATATATTAATAAATATATATGTTAATATCAATATTTTGCACATTTTATTTGCGAATTTTTTAAATATATAAAATACAAAAATAATATATAAAAGTTCAAAATTATAATAACTGAAAATTCCAATAATAACAATATTAATTTATTTATTTCACTAATATTAATTACATTGTTCATTGCAATTTCGAAGGATTCATAAAATATCTAGACTATTAATAAATATTGAAAATGATATTAATTGAACCATTATATATGTAAACAAGAGAAATGTTAATATTTTAATACATATTTACGTATAAACAGGCTTCTATATAATAATAGCAATCATTTTTTGCAATTATCTCAAAAATGAATACTAACTATATATACAGAAAATAAATGTATGTATCGGTATACAATAGATTCCTCTATCCGAATAGGGATATAAAAAAGACCGGATAGTAGAATTTTCGGATAATAAAACAATTACTTTCTTTTGCATTAAACTTCATTTATTCAAATAGAAATGAAAAAAATTGACAATTTCTTTTAACAGTTTCTAAGAATCTTATATCTTTTTAGCAGGCAAGTCACATAAATGTTTTATTATAAATTTTTATTGTAAGCAGCCGCGTAGATAATTACATTCTCGTTGCGTCTCTATATTCTGTATGTGATATTTAATATTGCGTTTCTATTTTTAATATCTGTGATTTCCCAACATCATATATTCTTGCTAATTTGTTGTTGTTGCACTTTTATCACTTTCAAGGTTTTTAATTATTTTGTATTTCTTTTGAATAGTTAAAACTACGTTTTCCATTATTTCCTATTGTGATATGGTTCTCTGCTTCAGAATTGATATGATTACATTTAATTGGCTGAACACAGGAAAGTATTTATTATATCTAAAATTATGTTATAATTTAAGTATAATTAAGTATATTATACGAATAATAGAACGTCCGTATATTAAGGTATTCGGATAATAGGGGTATATATATGCGAATCTCTCTATGAACTGTACAAAATATTATTTTGCCAAATTTTGTTCTCTATATATAAAAATATCGAAATTAAAGAGAAGATACTTTTTCTACAATCATTTTATATAATCTTTTTTTCAGTAGTTTAGTAATGCAAGTTGATAAGTTTTATTTTCTAAATTATTCGCAAAAAATTTTAATATTGTATAATTGAATTTTATCCATTTATATAAATGTAACAGTGTCTTTTATTATATTGCATATTCTTCTACAATATTTAATATAAAACATATTATAATACATATAAATTGTAAAGTTCATATTTTTAAATATAATTAATGAATTAATAAATTAATTACTAAATTTATTAAATTTCTAAATACAGTTAAGTAAATAATTAGATGAATAATTATTACAGCATAAACAAACAAATTTTAATTTAACTTAATTAAAATTAATTCATAGGACTATAAAACAAAAATTTTTGTTTCATTATTTTATTTTAATTGTTAGATTTTTTATTGAACTTGAGTTGAATAAATTAAATTAAAATAGATTATCAAAATATCAAGACGTATATTTAACTATGAAATTGAGAAATTCAACATTTTATTTATAATTTATTAAACTATGAAAAAAAAATATTACAATCGCATATATTATTATAGATGATTTCTTCGGATCGGTAGAGATCCTTTGAAAAAAATAATTACAAAATTGATTTTATATGTAATTTTTAATATTAATTTTTTGTTTTTCTTTGTTACAAAAACCAAGAATCTAAAAAGAACCATAAATTATAAATGTGTCGTTCTTTTTTTAAAAAAGGGAATATTTATATTTTAATAATACATTTGTTTATAAAATATTTTTTTGTACATATTTATACATATTTATAGAATAGGTTTTTTTATAAGTTACAAATTTAAAAAATGATTTTTTTTTATTAAATATGTATTTATAAAATGAATGAATTTTCTTAATTCTAATTTTAAAATTTGCATCTAGTTCTATTGATAAAAGAAAACTTCCTGAGTTCATTATATATATCGTAAAAGAAATATGTTATATGCAAAATTTTTAGTACCAGTTCAATGCAATTTTTAACAACCAAATTATTTATATCAAGTTTGCTTCGTATTAAAAAAAAAAGATATCGTCATTTTATATTGATTGTACTTACATTTTAAAAAAATTTATATTGTATTATATATTATTGTTTGGTTAAAGATTTTTAGTATCAATTCAATGCAATTTTTAACAACCAAATTATTTATATCAAGTTTGCTTCGTATTAAAAAAAAAAAAGATATCGCCATTTTATATTGATTGTGCTTACATTTTAAAAAAATTTATATATTATTGTTTGGTTAAAATTTGTGATGAAAATCCATGAATATATTTTAATTTTTATCATAAAATTTATTATATAAAAATTTTGTCATCATAGATATAATAAAATTGTGCAATCTTGCATGTAGCAATCTTTTAATGTATTATAATATCAGCATAGAAATTTTTTTTCTATAGAATATAGCATTTAATTATAAATAATATTAATAAATAGATTTGAAAATTTTAAAAATCAGTAAATAATTTTTGAAAAAAAATATATTAAAAATAAAATTTATATAAAAAAAATTGTTTTGTAAATAAGCAATTTATAAAAAAAGAGATATTTTATAAATAAAATGAATTTAAATAAACATAAAATTTAAAAATTATGTCGCGAGATCAATGATCAAACGTCAAACCAACAATTAAAATGACAAATAATTTTTCATAGTCTTCATATGCAGAATTCAATAATATATAAAAAATATATAAAAATAATCTTTCGTAAAAGTAAATCAAAATAAATTTTAACATAATTGATATATTAATATGGATCTTATCTCGTTTCTAATGGAATTATTTAAGTAGTAAATATCCAATTCTCGAAGCAAATATGCGATTATTTCTAATTATAAAATCTTAGCATTACATATAAATCTATATATTCTGTATATAATATAAAAAATATAAAAAATATAATAATTTTATTTCATGATAGAAGTTAGTATAGTAGTTATTTATAAAAATAATTTTTGTAGAATGTAGAAGAGCCTATATTAAATATAATTATATCTTATATATAATTATCATATCTTATAATTTTTTTATTTGACGCTTTATTTAACGCTTCTAACAAGTTTGACGATGTTAAAATGTTAAATATGCGTTTTAAAATGTACATATACAATAATGAAAATTATACTAAGATTAATTATACTAAATTATACTAAAATTATATTTAAGTTTAATAAAATTTGATATATATGTATGTATATATATTTTATTATTACTTAAAAGTTTAAACATCTCAAAATGAATATATCTTTAAAAGATGAAAGAGGAAAAAAGAGATTATAATAATAATAATATTTCATTATTATCAATAATAATAATACTAACATTTTAATTAAATCAAAAAAATATTAATATTAATAGAGAAAAAAGAGTAATCTAAGAGTAATCTTAATTTTAAATACAACACAAAAAAGATAATCTATAAATTAAATTAATGGAATTTTTCTTTCGAAAAACAGACATAAGATTTTTTCTGATTTATTATAAATGAACACGAAATATATATTTCTTAAATAAATTTGGAGAAAAAGTATCATATACTATATTAAACTCTATCCTTACACAAAGAAATAGTAATAACGCTAATCATATTTTAATAAAGGGTGTTCCAAAATTCAGACAAGATTTGAATTTTATGTTTGATTTGTGAGATAAAGTATTGCCAACGAAAAAACAAAAAAGACATCAAAGAGATAGCTGATAGTTTAGGATCATTAAAAATGAAACACTATCCGAAAAAACGACGCTTCATGAATCAATATTGTATATAATAAGCAATATTTTAAAAATAATAAAGGTTTGATAACTATAGTTCGAACAAAATCATCTTTGATTGATGATGAGAGAATTGTCACATTTGGAGTTCAAAAAATCCATTAGTAATTATTAAGAAAGAAATGCATTCAGGACATTAGTGTCATTATTTGATGCGAATTTTGGGCTGGAGGCATCATCTTCTTCGAAAATGCGGCTGATCAGGCAATAACAGTTAATGGTGCTCGCTATCGCGACATGATAATCCAGTTTTTTGTGCCTAAATTACAAGATATGAATATGGATGACATATGGTTTCAACAAGACAGTGCCATATATCATGCAGTCCGAAAAACAATTCAATTACTGAATGAGTCATTTTCTGATCGTGTAATTTCTCGTTTTGGTAATCAAAATTGACCGCCCAGATCGTGCGATTTAACGATTGGACTTTTTTCTTAGGATTTTTTGAAGTCTAAAGTTTACATCGACAAGCCCAAAATCACCCACATCTTGTACGAGAAAATTGAACGCTGTATCAATGAAATTCAGGCATATTTATACAACACGATCATAGAAAATTTCAATAGAAGAGTGCATATGTGCCAACAAAAACCGTGGAGACCATTTATCCGATGTGCTATTCCATAATCCTATACTGTACACTTCATGAATCAATAAATGAAAAATACATGAAAAATTTACAATTTTTAATTGTAAATCTATATTTTCAATCAAAAGTACTTCTTGCATGAATTTTGAGACATCTTTTATATACGCATATATTTAAAACAATACCAATATAAACTTGATGTATTAACATTTACAATTTCTTATATTTATTGTATTATATTATTCGTAAAAATATTTCTCGAATATAATCGTATTTCTTGTTCGTTTTGATTAAAATGTTTCTTAATGTTATATTTTTACAAAATTGTTTGCAATTATTTCTAAATTTATTTTTAGATTAATATATTAATAATATTTACAGCTATTTCTGAGACTATCTATTTCTTCTCTATATTAAATAATATTATTTTACAAAATTACAGAATATATTGCAATATATTGTTATGTATCAAATACCTTGTAGTTTGAAGAATATGTTGAAGAAAATGGTCTTTATTATAAGAATTCATTATAATTTTAAGTTTACAGGAAATATATGATTGCATTTTATACTATATATTAATTTCGTTTGTACTCGATAATTGATGTGTTTCTTTTACAATTTTTTTTATTTTATTCAACTTGTAAAATTCTTCAAAGATAACAGAGATTAAAGAAATAATATGGTTTTAAAATAAATATAATGTTATCAGTAAATATAAATATAAATATAAACTCATTCATATTTTTACAATTTTCATATGAATAAAAAAGATTCTAAAAAATTCTATTTCCATAATATAATATGCAAAAAAAAAAATGAAAAAAAGAAATGAAAGAACAAAAATTGTTTTCTTATAAATTTTGGTGAAAAAAAATTCCTTTTTTAGAAGAATTTTTTAGAAGAATTTTATTATTTTATATGTGGAAAAATATAAATTCAATGTGTGATTTTAATATCTTTATATTTATATTTTTTTCAATATTTCTTCTTCTTCTTCAAAATATATATATATATATATATTTATTTTAATCCATTAATAAGTTCTGTATTACGACAATATGATAAAATTTTATTACAGTTATAGTCTTCTTTCAAAAATTTTTCTATTCCTTTTTTATTTCTTTTTTCTATTCTATTTTTCTTTTATAATTATTGTCATCGTAGAATGGCGATTACAAATCATCGGCGACACAAACCATCGTTGGTTTTCATTAATTAGATGAGCATCTAAAAAATAAAAAAATTCACTTAAAATTTTATTAGTATATATATATATATATATATATATATATATATGTATATAAAAATTAAAAAAAATATTAATTGTTTATTTGTCATTATATCATAATATATATATTTTTTTATAATAGTAAATCGAGAGATACGTTTACATTATATTACGTTATAATATACATTCAGTTCTTTTCAATAAGTCCGAACTTGTAAAATAATTTTAAGCATCATTATTTGGACGATATTTCTATATTCGTAATATAGAAATATATACATATATCTTTTTCATAATTTTCATATTTTTAATAATTTTTATTAATCATATTTTATTATTATTTCAGAACTTTCTTAACTTTCAGAAATATTTCTTGGCAATATCAGAAAAATCATTTATTATCAATCTAGTTTTGAACAAGTTTAAATATTGAAAAACTATATTATGAGTATCGTCAGATCACGTTTATTATTAACACATTAACAATCGTTATTTTTATGAAATATTCATTCATTTGTATTCATTAGAATTTTGAATAATTTTAATTAAATAATATAAATAATGTAATTCTAGTTTTTACACTGTGCCATAAATCTTGAACATGCCAAAATATTTTATTGATAATGTATCAGATTGATATCTATTAAAATATTCATCCTCAAAAAAGAAAAAAATTCGAAAAAATAGAATTATCATTTACGCATATTAAATCTTGTTGTCTTTTCAATACATAATGAGATTTTCAATACATAATTTTCAGTACATAAAATACATAACACATAAAGAGATGCAACAATAGAATGAACAAAAGATTTTAAATGTGTCAAAACTTTTCTTTTTGGATAAATTCAAAATTAGCATCAAATTCACATTTCAGATTCATTCATAATCACTCAAAAAACAAAACACAATTCGCGAAATAAAATGCAAAACAATGCATTTATTTAGTGACAGTAAAATACGATTTATATGAGTTCTCGAAGAAACATGAAGTCATCAAAAAAATACAACATAGTTATATTACATAATTTCAAAAATATCACAAGGCGAATATTGTAATCTAAGTGATTATCTGTAACATCGAATTTGCTCCAATTAAACATTATTTCCAAAAATCGTTATTTAGATGTGATTGAAGTGAGATTCAAGCACTACTTACAAAGTTTCATTTATCATTTCTGTTTAAATAGATTTTATAATTTTTGTAACGTTATAAATTTCTAATTTTTCCTAATTATAAACTTTTCTTATCAGAATATTAGATTATCGATGCTATTGAAATAAAAATACAATTTAATATAAAAAATTTATAATATAAAATTATATTTTTATATCAAAAATCAATTACAAACTCTTTAAGTTATTTTAAATTAAAGATAGTGCATACATAGAAATATATTTTGCTAAATAAGAATCCTTTTATTTTTTATTAAGATCATAAATGATAACAAATAGTTGTAAATGAAATAATTTAATATGAATTAAATCAATATTAAAATCATTGTAATCATTTCTACGATTATTCTATGAAAAAATAGAGAACTTATTATTTTAAAAAACTTAAATATCATAACATAGCAAAATTAAAATTTATTAATAATTGTATCGAAAAAAGAAGCATCAGATATTTATGTAGCATCAATATTTTATGTTAATAATAAAAAAAATTTAATTAAATGAACATAACAATTATAATAATTATTGATTTAAAAAAATAAAAAATCATGTTATAATAATTTCTGATATTTAATTGTCAGAGTCTGCAAGCTATATTCTCTGATAACGATAAAATAACTTAATTACTAGTATTAATAATTACTAATTTAATAGCTAATTACATTCTCAAATTAAATCAATAATATATTTGATATTGTTTGTAAAATTGACAAAATAAATATAACTATAACATAATAAAAATATTTGATATTATTTATAATATTGATAGAAAATGAGAAAACTACTTTTTTGAGGAGATATCATTATTAATATACATTCTCAAAAAAAAAAATGATTTGAAGTGAAAAAATTTGAAGTGAATTCATTGTCATTACAACATTAAATCCTTATTGATAACATTAAAAAAATAATCTTTTTTCTTATAAGAAAATTTATAATCAGAAAAAGCTAGAAATCATATTGTAAAATTTAAAAAAATACATAAAATTCTCTTGAACTAAATGATAAAAATAACTTAATTACTAGTATTAGTAATTATTAATTTAATGACTAATTACTAATATTTATGGCTTCTTAATAACAAATAATCAAAAATAAAAGAAAATAATTATATATTAAATACTAAATGTAGAATATTAAAATTACACATTATTCACAGTCCAAAAAGTACAAATTTAAGAAAATACTCCTCAATCTTTATAAAAAAAAAAAATTTTGTTTCTTGTTCTTTTATATCACATTATAAAATATACAAAAATTTTTCAATCTTTGTTTCATTTTTGTAAAAATATTAAGAAGAAATAAGTTAAATAAATAATTATATACTGTTATAGAATTTAAAGTTCACTGAAATTTTATTTGTAATTATATTATTGAATATTGCCAGCAATACTACAATTTCATAATTGGTACCTATTTTTTTTCATTTTCTTCATTTACTTCAAATGTTTTGTAAACAGATATTATGCAATTATTATAATTAAATATATTCATTCAGCTAAACTCATACATTTTTATTTATTGGTTTCACCGTCCAACAAATAAATAATTGTAAAAAAAATATATTCCACTTTTTAATTTGAAATATATTGTAAGTTTCATATAGTCAGATTAAATGTCATCCAACGATTTATTTGTGGATTTGAATAAAATGATATAAAAGATTTATCTATTAATTTAATTTTTTTAATTGGTCTATTAAAGAATATAAAACGTATTATATAATAAAGTTTGTTATAATTTTTTCGTAATAAATTGTTGAATAACAGATTTTTTATAATAGAGTTCACAAAAATTTTATATAAATAATGTATAAAAAATACAAGATTATTATTTTATTGATACATTGTAATATTATAATGTAAATATAGCACATTAGAACGCTTTACTGCCATTTCATTCTATCTGAGATGATTATAACTCAGTCATTATGGTAAATATAGTCATTATGGAACATATAGGAATTTTTTCATTATTTTAATATTTGAAATTTATCGTTCGAGAATATTTTTTATAAACATTGTATATATGTATATGTATATATTTAGATTTTTTTCAACTCAGATATTTTGTACACTATAATAATTATATATTCAAATAAATTATTTTTTCTATTTTGATCTTATTTAGATTGTTTGTTTTATATTTTGATTTTGTTCAAATTTTTTTCGTTTTTTTAAAATATTGACGAAAATGCTATAAATAAGAATAGATATATATATAAAAGAAATTGGTAAGAATTAATATTTCTGAAAAAAATTGCATAAAAGAAATTAGATAAAATTTTTTTGATCTTTTTACATATTTATATTTATTTATTTCTTTTTATTCTATTTCTTAATAAAAATAAATATAAATTTTTTTAATTTAACCAAAAAATGTTTAAAAGAGGTTTTTTCGTAAATAGTATGTAAAATGTCTCAAGCTTTTTCACTTATCGGAAGATCGATACATTTATGGGAAGCATGAAAAACAAAATAGTTTATTTTCTAAAAATTTCATAATAAAACATGTTTGTTCGAATGCTTATATCAACACACTGTGTGAGCCACTATTCGAAATATATTTATATTAAATCCAATGCTCATTTAGTTTCGAATATAAAATTTTAAAACAAGATTTTTATTTTCTATATGTACTCTCAATACTTATAATATTTTCATATTAACAGAAACATACAATATAACATATAACACATATTAATTAAGATTTTGTCGAAGTTAATAAATAATTCATTAATAATTTTTCTTCTTCAGTTTGTAGATGTTATGAAATTTGAATAAGAAACTGTTATTTTTATATTTAATTATATATCTAGATAATGTTATTCTATTGATTTTATATATTTAAGCTTTTCGTTCTTATTAATTTATTTTCATTAATAACATTCAATATAGCATTTTTAATATATGATTAAGTGAATTTATTCGACAATTTTTAAATTTCAATGTAAACGACATTTATTAAAATATATAAATTTCTATCATTATTTCTTTATATAAGAATACTTATTATAGATTATGCAAAATTAAATTATTTTAGAAAGATATAATATATCATATATAATATATATATTAAATTTTCTTTGACTATATGTCTCATACCTCTCTAAATATAGAATTTTAAAATAATAATTACAACAATATTTAATTTTACTGAAACTAATAAAAATTGGCATATAATATTGTATTTTCATATAAAATTAATAATATTTTATAAAAATCACTATATATATATATATATATATAATGATAAAAATCTTATAATATAAATAAATAAAATAAATATTTATATTTTTCAGCACTAAAAATAATTTCTTTAATAAAATAAAATAGTTTTAGGTAATAAAATTATTTAAAATAATCATAACTTAATGTAATTTACACAGATATATAATAAGACATACAGTGATATGATATTTATACTTTTTGTTTTTAACGTGGGAAATATAAGAATGTTTCAAAGCTGTCTATATATTAATTTTCAATCTCTTCTAAATATATGGTATATGATGTTTCAGACTTTTTTTTTTTCATTCCAAAAACTATATCGAATACAAATAATCTCCATTTGTATTCGATTTACTATAGTTCACCATAGAAATATAGAATTTATATATAATATAATTATTATAATATAATTATAATATAATTATTATAATATAATTATAATATAATTATTATAATATAATTATAATATAATTATTATAATATAATTATATATAATACTATAAAAACGTAATAATAATATCAAATCCAACAATTTTCATTATAACTTCTTCATCTTTTAAAATTTAAAAGTTGGTGATTATATTTTTAATAATCCCAGATTATCAACAATGCTATCTTAAATAAATATAAAACTATTTAACTTATCTTTTAATTTTAGTACTACAATTGTAACTTATTTGATTATAAAGAACCCAAAATTCATGCAAGATAATTTTGATAAAAAACAGAAGTTTGTAATTGTAAATTTTTTATTGATTCATGAAATATACAGTATACGATTATGTATGGAATAGCATATCGCATAAATGCAAATTTTTCTGGCACCGTTTTGTTGAAATTTTCCATGATCGTTTTGTATAAATAAATTTCATTGATATATTCAATTTTCTCCTTCAAGATGATTGTAGGCTTATCGGCCATAATATAAACTTTAAACATCAAAAATCCCAAGAAAAAAATTAAATCGCACGATTTGGCTGGCCAATTCTAATCAAAAACGGAAAATTACTACCAGAAAATAATTCATGCAGTAATTGAATTGTTTTTTGGACTATGGCATCTGGCATCGTCTTATTAAAACCACATGTCGTTCATTTCCATATCTTGCAATTTAAGCTAAAAAACTGGATTATCATATCGCGATAACGAGCATCATTAACTATTATTGTCTGATCAGCCGCATTTTCGAAGAATATACAATGGTTCGATGATGCTTCAAAATTCGCATCAGACAATAATACAGTAATACATTGAATGCGAATTTATGTGAATGTGAATATTTCAACAATTACTCATGGATTTTCTGAATCCCAAATGCGACAATTTTGTCGATTAACCAATTCATCAAGATAAAAATGAGCTCATCGCTGATTTTGTGCGAAAAATATTATTTTTATTTTTTCATTATTTTTGAAATATTGTTCAACAATGAAAACGCATTGTTCTTTCGTGTAGCACTCCATTTTGAATAATCCTGAATTGTCAGCTTTCGCGCTATCTCTTTTTTTTCGTTGGCAACACTTTACCGCACAAATGGCGCAAAATTCAAATTTTGCGTGAAGTTTGGAACACCTTTTATTATATATGTATTATATATAATACAAATAAATTCATCGTTAAATATAATGAAACCTATAACGAAACCTTTAGAAAGCTTTGAAGATTAATGATTTATTACTGCTAAAATCATGGTTTATCTATTATCTATTTCATAATACATCGCTGTTACAAATTTACAAATAAAAAACTAATAAATAAATTGGAAAAAAATATCGATATTTGATATTCGCTCTTATACATTTATTCTATAATTCTCTCAAAAAACACATTAAAACGACATCAAAATAAACATTAAAAACAAATTTGACATGAGCATATAAATGTTTATTAAATCCTATTTATTATAAATTTCCTTTAAATTTTTTTATTTGTCTTTGTATTTATTTTACATTGTCTTTGATTTTTCATCTAACGAAAATTTAAATAGGTTTTAATTATTTGATAAATAAATCTCAATATATTGCATATAATATATTTTTGTATATTAACTTTGAAACTATTTTAAATGTATTATTATAAACGATAATATATCAAATTTATAATTCATAACTGCAAATTGTGAACTAAAAGAAGAAGATCATATTATACGGATCATTTAACACAAAGAATTACAACAGCCTATGTCTAATGATTCATATTCATATGCGCAGATCATTATGCGCAAATATATATATAAAATTATAAATATATAATTATAAATACATTTGCAAATCATATAAAATATATGTAAATGACATCATAAACGCAATAAATATTTTATACAACTACACAATTTGCATTATAAAATTTGCATTATTTATAAAAATTTATATAACTATACAGTAGATTTGGTTAACTGACGGCTTGCAAACTATGATTCATTTTATTAGTTTAGAAGACCTTTTATTTGTTTAGAAGCATCAGAAAAATAGATCTTTTCATATCTCTAAAATAAGTCAAGGCGACTTTTCTTGTATTTCACGATTTCTACTATAATATAGTTCACATTAAGTATAAATTATAGAATTCCATTTATATATTCTCCATAATTCTAATATCCATTTTATTCATAATCTAAAATATACATACAATTAATATATTCGTGTTTTTTAATATATTAAGTCATATATTGAAACATTTATATTAAAATATTGAAATATATATATATATATATATATATATATATATATATATATATATATATATATATATATATATATATATATAAATATTTTGTATTGAAATATATTGAAATATATTGAAATTTATATTGAAATATATGTATACCAATATTTTAATATATTTATATCTTATTTTTTAATTAAATAAGCTTCGATTTAAATCTATTTGAATGATGGATAATTGCATCATCATGGAAATATCCATCAATTTCTAAACTTGCTAAAAAATATATAACTTTCAGTAATATTGGAATGATTTCTCGTGAGCTAAAGATATTGTAATAAAAAAAAGAGAATCGTTTAGTTCATAAAAATATAAACATTTTATTTTTCTCGTATAAAAATAAATGACTAAAAAATTAAATATTATTAATCAAAATCATGATATTTCTTATTTTTACATAACACTTAGTAAATTCTATCTTTATTGCAAATTATTTACATAAAATCTTAAAATTTTGATGCTTAGTTAAATAAAATATAAATATATTAAGATATTGATACATATGAAAGCATATATTATCTCATAATATCTCAATATTCGTGTGTATTTAAAAATATATAGATTAAAATATATATATTGATTATATATTATTGACTGTGCATTGTTTAGTAAGCATGTTATTGGTAACTGATTTAATAGAAAAGTGCGGTAAATTGCTCATTCTATCAATTGTGATAAACACAAAATCGCCGATCAATAGAGATTATAAATTTAATTAATTACACATGATTCGATTAAATATATAATAAATATGCATATATTATATACAAACACATACAACTATTTATTAAAACTTACTTTTAATAAAACTTATTTTTTGTATTAAAATATTTATATATCCTATATTATTACATTATACATAAATATTTTTCGAATATATAATATGTCAGATATATTTTAGATATATAAATGCGATTATTTTTGTTAATATCAGAAATATAAGAAAATGTTTGAGACAAAATTATGATATCGATCGACATATATTATGATAATAAATGTTTGACTTTGAATTATCGTGTAAAAATCATTTTTAAATTTTTAAATAAAATTCTATATTTTTTATTATGTATCTTTATATTGATGTGAGATGTTTTAAAAAATTACTCAACTTTCAAATTTTCTGCAACATTTGTGTTTTTAATATTAATGTTACACTGTGAGAAGATTGCTTTATCGAATTTATATAACGTGACAGTTTTGAAAAATCAATTTTGTGTAAAAAAAAATGAGAAAAATATCAAGGAATGAGAAACAAAAAAGATTATTTTTCAACGTGTCTTCCATGTCTTATTGAAAATATATCTTTGTAATTTGTTTTTTCACTTTTTTTAACATTTTAAACATTATTTCTTCATATGTATTAATTATTCTTTAATTTTTCTAATTTCATTGTATTCTATAAACTATTTATACGTAATTTTATCTTAAAAAAATTGTATGATCAAAAATCTGGAGAAATCACTGTCCATACTAGACTGTTTTCAATTCAGCAAAACTTATAACGATAAAATGTAACGTACATATAAATTTTGAAAATTAATAAATCAACAAAAAAAATATAAGTAACATTTTGAATATATTTCAATATATAATACAAAGATGTATGATAAAAAATATAGAATTTCATTTAAAAATTTAAAAATTTTTTAAAAAATGTGAAAAAAAATTTCTGTTTCATAGAATAATTCAAAGTTATTCCATAATTAATATTTAATTTAATATCATTACAATATTAATATCATACAACTTTTACTAGAAATTTTTATTATTTCTGATACATTTTTATTACTTTTAAAAATAATAATGTATACATAAAATAGATATATTTTTTATAAATATTTACATATTTTTTTATAAAGTTTTTTTCATATCTTTCATGCATTATTATATATAGTGTAATAAATCTATAATGTAAATAATGTTTTTTGTCAAATATATTAATGAAAAATGTAATAATTAGGAATACGATAAGTAAATATTATATATAATGCTTATATACAATATATTAACAATAATATCATAATAATAATAATAACAATATACGATACAATCATTAGGTAGAAATGTTTCTGATATATTTATGTATATCTAAACATTTTTCAATTTTACAATTTATTGATTACAAATATTCATTTATTTAAAATATTACGTAATTTAAATCTTCAATTATATGATTAAATAATATTTTCAATTATAAATTTATATAATATTTTTGAATATTTACTTTGAATATTTCGTTTATTATTTGCTTTATCAATATGTTACAAAATAATATAAATCAATAATCTGGATTTATATCTGTTTGTATATCTTTTCATTTGATTTTTAATCCTTAATTCGTTTCTATAAAATTCCGGATTTTCATGTTTCGTGATTGTAATTTTGAATTATTTCTTAAATACATGTAATACATTTAATATCTTAATTTTATTCGAATGTTTAAAGATAATACATAATTTTTATTTATTGAAAAACATGTCAGATAAAAATAATATATAAGAAATGTTCATTTGCAATTTGAATTTATCATAAAAGATTATCGAAAAAATGTATGAGATAATGTGATTTACGAAGTAAGAATTATAAGAAAAATTTCAGTAACAATTTTTATTATAACTTCTTCTTTATTCATTCTAATTTATTATTAGTAGTTATGTAACAGATTATAAATATTAATAAATTAAATGAGTATAACATTCACTAATTATTTAAAAATTTAATCTTTATTTCATAATACTATAATCTTTATTTCTTAATATTTCTTAATATCTTTATTTCTTAATATTATAATAACTTATTATTAGATTATATTATTTTTAGACTATTAAAATTAATTAAATTCAATACCTAAGATAGTTTTGGATCCATACTTCGAACAATTAATATACAATTTATTTAAGAATCATAGGTATGCAATTATTCATATATTATTTCGAACAAGTAATATACAATTTATTTAAGAATCATATATTTGCAATTATTCATATATTTCATAGTATTTGCATTTATGATGAGATCTTATAAATAAAAAATTACATCTAATTCCTTTTTGTCATTAAATTAAAAACATATAACATAATGCACACGTAATCTGGCATTTTCATCATAACATTCATTCAAATTAAATTTTGAGTCTTTTTTATCGTTAACTACAAAAATCAGGATTAATTATGAAGCAATCAATATAGTTTGAATTTCGTTTTCAATAGCTTCAGTGTTTTTAATAACTTAATAATTTACAGCGAGTACAATTCCTTCATATTTTTCAAACTCTTAATAACAGTCGCAACTAAGATATAACAATTGCTAGTTCACAAATCAGATTTGTATGCCAAATATTTTGCAATAAAAGCGGTCGCAAAAATTCTGATCCTTATACGTTATAATGAGAGTTATAATGAGTCCTTGCAAGTGTCCATTCTTGGAAACCGTCTTCCGATACTGTCATTAGTTCTTAATCATTAGTTTTAATTTTTGCCAAAGATATCTATTGGAGGAAGAATTAAAATTCGCGAAAGTTTTCCAAAATCGTAATCTTAAAATAGATTTCAGATCAAATCGTTAGATAGAACTGAAATAAAACTCAGATCGAAATTAAAATTGAGATAGAGTTTAGATCAGATCGCAATTAAATGCTACAAAAATCGCATTTAATCAAAAATCAATCAGAAAATATTAGAATGTAGAAATTATAGAATTTATTCAACTACTAATCACAAAATAATTAGAATTAGCTTTTAAGATCACAATATAAATTTTATATAAGATTTAAATAAATTTTTTAATAATAAATGATTAAAAAATATTCTCAATATTATAAAAATTTAAAATATCATCGATGCGTAATTTTTTGATACGTAAATTCGTTAAGAAATGATCGCTCTATCGCATCGCGTGTATAGAAAACCGCTGCCACTATTACGAAGTTCGACGAAAACATATGTTTTCTACTGATTGCATCAAATTTGATTTTTCGAGTAAAATATCGACGAATAATTCAGCAATTTTTTAACTTTATTATGTCTTTAACAATTTCTTAAGATAGTAAACATAATAATTGATATATTTTTATAAACTAAAACTAAATTTACTAATTAATTTCTATGATACTAGTTTTCGACTTATTCAACGATAATTGTATTAAGATATTTTAAATATCATTTTAGATGGAAAACAATTATAGATTATTCATATGCAATAGATTGTTTTACAACTGATTTATAAATTAAAATTATATTAAAATAAAGAATATGGAAATCTTAATTATAGAACGTATAATATGTGCAATACGAATAATATCATAACCTCAAACAATAAAACTATTGATCGAAGGAAAAAAATAAAAAAAATCGAAAGATTAATTAATTTTTTTGACATAATATTTAATAGGTTCTACAAATTCCACGATAAAATAAGAATAAATAGAATTAAGTATTTACCGCGTAAATACGAGAATACGAATGGGAGATCATTTGTACTGGTAATATATCTTGTCACAATGATTTTCGATAAGAAAAAATCACACCATGCGCTATAGGTTTTTTTACTTAGGATTTTCTGATTGGCTGAAACGATGCAAATTTAATTTACTTAACTGTGCGAAAATTGAAACATTATATAATATAATATTAATTATAGTTTTCTGTATATTGAGATTCTAATGTTAATGAAAAAATATAATAAGAATTAAGCATAAAAATTAATTACCAATAAAAATTAATGAAATTAGACAGAATTAAAAACGCAATAAAATAATTTAAGAAATTAAATAAATATGTGAAAAAAATGTAATATAAAAAGAAAGAAATACAAAAGCTCAGTAGCTAAAGAAGAATTGTAGTAATATTCTTTTCATTTTAAGAAAGCAAGTAGCTCTTCTGTAGTTTTAAATTTGATTTTTTTGAAGATTGTTTTTTGTTGTAGAATAGAATAAAAAATCAAGAGTGATTTTTTTTTTAAATTTTATAAATTTAAGCGAATCGATTTTGTGTTGAATTATTGAATTTATGTGATTGTATTATATTTTATTTTTTTCAATTATATTATTTTATTTTTTTAATTATTTATATTTACTATTGCTTTGTACTTATATATTTCTAATATTCAATTTTCAAATAATAAATAGAACTTCGATGTAATTCTAATATTTATATATTTCGATTACGTTTCTAAATTATATTCTAATATATTTTTGTTGTATTTTTTGATTTCTAAAATGAAAAAAAATAATTTTTTTTTTCTTAGTATTATTAAAAATAGAGTCAAGATTTGTAAAACGATCAGATAGCCTAGTTTTATTTTCAACAATTCGAGTATTTTCAATAGCTATAGTATGTTTAATAATTTAGCAATAATTTATGAACAGATATAGTTCCCTAACGCTTTCCAGATCCTCAATTTAAACAAAAATATAGTAATAATAGCCACTTCATAAGTCACACTTTGCACGAATCATTTTTCGAAACTGCTATCCAACAACCGCGACAATTGATTCCTCTAACCCCTTTTTAGTGTATATTTTCAGAAAAGTAAGAATTGGAAGAAAAACCAAGGATTGCGATAGTTTTCTAGATTATTTAAAATACAGGTTAAATAGAATTCAGCAAGGATAGTTTGTATCAAAATACAGTTAGAATCAGTTAACCACAAACAGTCAAAGTACCACTATTCAGTCATTCAAAGCTCATAATATAAACAATTATACAGTTTTATGAACGTAGAGAATCCTTTAAGTAATAACATCAGTTCAGATACCACATTTGTGCAATATTCAAACTTGTTTAGTTTCAATTTTAACAAGTACATATCAAGCATTAAAGTTTTCATTTTGTATAAATACTGAAAAAGTTAATATTTAAAATAACAAAAATAAATCAATTTTTTAAATAGAAATTTATTAAAATTAATTAGAAAAATAGAATTGTTGAAATAAAATGTTCGAAATATTTATGATATTAAAACTAAAAAATATTAAAACTATAATATTAAATTGTTTGATTTCGTTAATCATTATTGTGCAAAAATATTATTCTTCAAAAACATAAATATATATATTTTTAATTTTTCAAAGCTTAAATTAAGAGATAAATTTACAAAATATTTTCAATATTTTTGTATTTGCATTAACAAAATAATTTTATAGTTAAAATAAGAAATTACAATAAAAAATTAAAAATAAAAAAATCTTAATAAAAATACAATAAAAAAATCATGCAACAAAAACAAATTGATTTTGAATGATTATGAATAAAATGGAAAGATCTCTTTTTATGAATAAAATGAATCCCTTTGATAATGGCAAAAATAATTTTATTTGAAAGCATTTTTTATAAAAATGAATAAGAAATATTTTGATGCAAACTATCTACTTTAAATTTATTAAAAAAATTTATTAAAAATTTATTAATTTATTATAAATTTTTTAAACAATTTTAAAATTAAAAAAGCAATGAAGTAAATTATTTCTATCATTGCATGAATTACAAATATTTTTTAGAATATAATATTAACAAAATTCAAGTTATTGTAGTAAAAAGATATCGATTTGGTTTGGAATTGGTCTCATATATATTGGAAATGGAAATGGAAATTAATAGTTCTAGATAATGAATAATAATACTTTTTAATAATATTCATTTTAATAGTTTTCTTTATATTAATTTTATTAATTTTAAATATTAATTAATATTTATGTGTCCTTCTACAATAAAATCAGAATGTTCCTTTCTTGATTTCTTCATATATATTATGCCAATTATGCCCATATTTCATATAGCAGGGAAATGTTATTAAAAATATTTTGAATGCTTTTTTCACGTGATATTAAAATTCATATTTAATATTACAAACTGATAGTTTTCATTTAAATAATTATAATTTATATAATTACAAATAATAATAGTTATTATATATTATATTCAGCTTTTCTTTTTATTTTGAAAAATTTAAGTTTTTATCGTTATTAGTTTTCATATAATTTTCTGTCAAAAATCACATAAGTTTATATTTTTTAAAAATTGAGAATGAAGTATTTTTGTTTCCAGATTCGTGCTTCATTTAAGAGATTTTATAAGGCTTTAATAATTGTGACAAAACAAAATTCGTATGGAATTTTATTTGAAATTGGAAAATCGAAAAATATTATAAACAAAAAGAAGTACTTATGCTTGATATTTTTAAATGCATAGAAACATTTTAATAGTATGACAAAAGATTATTATAAATTAAACAAAAGAATACCATTAGAAATAATTATGATTATTATTTTAGATTAGTCTATAATATAATATATATATATATATATAATAGCTTTATATTAAAGATAAAGAAGAAGTAAAACAAAATTAATGAAATCAAAATAGAGTAATGTAAATAAGTCCAATGGTAACATTACAAAACGAATCCAATTATGCCATAATTAATCGATAATTCTAATTTCTAAAACAGAAGAAACAAATTTCAAAATGCAATTCGTAAATTAATAAATAATTGAATAAAATATAATTAAAATATAAATTAATCAAGCGACACATAACGTGATTAAATTATATAAACTGTGCACTAAGAAAAAAAAGTATCTTTTGCTTATTATAAAATGATATAATAATAATACAATGATATAATATTATATTATAAAATAGCATATGAAATATTTAAAAATAAATCTCAATTCAAAAATGTGAAATAATGTGTAAATTTTATTAAATTTTATTTATTATATTAAATATATATATATATATATATATATATATATATATATATATATATATATATTTAAATATATAAAATATATATAAAAAATATATAAATATTATATATATGAAATATATATAAAAGAAAGAAAAAAAAATATAAAAACAAAATATAAAAAAAATATATTGACTACATTAATGATTGTAATTTTTAAAATTGTTATTTTTTAAAATAAAGTTTTCACAAAAAGTTCTCATAAAAAAAAGAGAATTATATTTAATTTATTTTTTACAGAATAATTTTTATAAAGAAAAAACTTTTATACAAAACGATATTACAATCTATATATATGAAATCATATAAATAAATTGAACATTAAAATATTATAAAAGATATATTAAGAAAACAATATAAAAAATTGTCAATGTTTCATGACACAAAAAAAATGATAAGATTTAAGTTTAAAATAAAAACGAAATCAGCAAATATTTATCATATCATCATAATTTATATTATTAAAAACACCAAATTATAATATTAAAAAAAGTAAAGAAAAGATAATAAATAAAAAAAGATAATAGAAAATACGGTTTTTCATAAATTGAAAAAGAAAAGATCTAAAAATCTTATTATAATCTTCTTCTTATTTTTAACAAGGAATTCTAGTGGCAAACATTTTAACTCTCATTAATTTAATAATATGGAATAATATGTAAATTATTTTTGAAAAATTAATTTAAAAGAAAACTAGATTGAAGTTAACATTTTTTTTCAAAAAACTATATGCTTTATTTTAAATTTTATCTTCATTGTTAAATAAATAAAATGACACCTATTATTTTCGATTAGTTTTAAAGAATATTTATGTTATATTAATCATAAACGAGATATGAAAGAAGTAACAAGCAAATTCATTTTATAATTTACAATTGTACGTAGTAATTTAGAAGAAATATAAAAAAGAAAAAATTGATAATTAATAAAAGAAATAAAAATTTTTAATAAAATAAATAAATATAATTCTTTTATTAATAAGTATATTTATTTGCATGAACAAAATTAAAAGAATATGAAAGAATATTATTAGTAAACAAATAAATGTAGAATTTCTCTTCATGTAAGAATCTTCTTGATAATAACGATAAAGAATTATTATTATTTTTAGAAAGATCTGTCTTGCTGACATTTTTAGATATTAAATCTATTATCTATTTTTTTTTTTGTTTTCATATTAATTAATAGAGATACTGTATATAGTTTATATATTTTAAAAAAAAATTTTACATTACAAATTTGAACACGTATACTTTTAAAATTGTATTCACATTTAAAATTTATAAAAAAAATGTCCAAAAAAGTTTATAATAATTTTATTAAACTATAATGTTAAATTTATATAATTATTTTTATGAAATTATAATTCATATAATATAATTATATAATTTTATAAAAATCTGTGGCAATTCTTATTTATGATAGATTTGTTTATCAGAATTTTAATATACACTTCTAGAAGTAATAATTGAATAATAATTGCATTTAAAACAAAAATCTTAAGATGGCTCAGAAACTTAATATGTTTCACTAATACGTATCATTATTATTAATGAGATATTTGGTCTACGTGTATTTGAATCTAAAAGACGATTACGATATAACTGGTAATATACGCTACTATATGTATCATTTTATATGCTACATATACAAATGAAATAATAAATATAAGATATAAAAATTGGTCTGTATATGAAGAGATCAGTTATAAACAGACAATTAATATTAATATTATAGGCATCATAATTTTTATAATTCTTGGAATACTAAATATAGGAGTAAGTTTAATTTCTAAAATAATAATTATATATATAATATATATAAATAATTAAATAGTTAAACTAAACTAAAAACTTGCTTAATTAGTATATATAGTAGTATTCGCTTTAACATACTATTTTTTGTCAATTTTAATGTTCATTGTTATCTCTATTAATTCTAGAAATAAAATTTCAGAGGAAATATATATACTTCCAAGTAAATATATCAAAAGTATTGAACTAAATTTGATTTTTTAATTGATTCTTTATTTTATTCGTATACATTTCCTCTTTTTCGTTTATATGTTAAAATTGCACTTGTCTAGATAAGTGTCAGATATTCGATTTGAACTTCTAATATTAAAGCTAGTAGTACTTTAGTTAATTGTATAAATTAATTGTATATAATATATTAATACAATATTGATCAATTTTATTAATATAAAGCATAATATTATGAATAAGAAATTTTTTAAAATATATTATATTTTATAATTAGTATCTACATTATTAAAATATAGTATTATCGAATATGCTATATTTCATAAAAAATTATAAATAACGTGCCGTCTTTTGTTAATATAAAATATTTTTATATTATTTTATTTTATATTATTATTTTTTTTATACTGAAACATCTGAAATTAAAAAAATACTTATAAATATTATAAATTTTTATCGAAAGTTATGATATTTAAATTATTATAATTTTAAAAAAATTATTTTAAAATTTAAAAAAAAAAATATTGTATTATAATTTTTTATCTGAATTCAATTTAAATATTTTTATTTTCTCATTATTAGATTTAATCTAATGATTTCTTTTAAATCATTAAAGAGATCTTTTTCTTTTTTGAGAAATTTTTTCCGGCATTTGACTTTTAAGAAAAATCTATTTTTTATAACTGTAAAAAACTAATATACTATTTTCTGATAAAATCTTTATTTTAAATCTTTATTTAAAATCAACATTTTAAATAAAACTTTTTTTTCTGTCATTTATTTTATTATCATCTTATTTTTCGAAATATTTTCAAAACAAAAATTATTATTGTTATATATAAAATTTTTTTATACATTATTTTTTATACATTAATACATTCATATTCATATACATTTTATACATTCATATTACTTGTGTAATATGCGGCCCATATTTATCTTCTTGTTAATATGAATATATATAGCAGCAATATGGATTAACAAGATATAATAATAATTAAAAATTTACTTTATAATAAATTATAATGGGTTTTAAATGTCTTAAATCCAAAAATTATAAAATATAAAACAATCCTTGGACATTCGAAATTACAATGATCAAAATTACGATAATATCTTAATTTTCAGACAAAAAATCATTAAAAAATATTAAAAATCAATTTTTAGTAGAAAAAATTCTAAATTATATAAATTATGTTCATAATAAACATTCAAATTCATGAATTTTATAACTATTTATTATAATATTATTATATACGATATAAAAAAATATCATTTTATCGTATTATTATTTGATAATAATCAAAATTAGTTTAATAATTAGTTATAATAGTCAAAAAATTATTATGAATGATAGGAATGATAGAAAATTTTTTCGCAACCAATAAATAGTCATAAAATTTATGATTTGTCTTATAATTTATGATATGATTCAGGGAAAGTTTCTTTGCATGAAAAATCTTTTTTTGTTGGACTATAAATATAATAAGTATATCTTCTATTAGGTACAAGATGTAGTATGTTACAATATTTTTTAAAATTTTAATATTATATATTTCAATATTTTCTAACTATATCAATATTATATTACTTGATGGAATGAAAGGATTTTATATGACCACATTTCCAAATAAAATAATGTAAATATTTGCTTTCATATACAAATATATTGAACCATATTAAATATATTGAAACATAGAATAATGTTGATATTATTATATTCTGAAAATGGTATTAATTAGAATTATCTAGAAAACAGATTTCCTTACTAATTTTATGATATGTTATAAAAATTAATATTGCAAGCAATTCTTTCCTATGCATATAACTGCTGCTTAATTATAATTTTTTAATTTTATTCTTTTCATATTATCTCTAAAACAAATAAAATACGATACACATTGATACAGGAAAATATTGGAAATTTTTTTAATAAATTTTGACAATTTAAATTAATAATTAATAAAGCAAATGAAATGAAACCGGTTTGTTTCCGTCATAATGCAGTTTATTCCGTTTCATTTAATTTAATGTAACTTAAAGTTGCTTAAACTAACAATTGTACATAAATTATTAAAGAATAAGATTCAATCAATATTTGTATATTAATTTCCGTGTTTGTTTTGACTTCCAAAATCGAAAAGTGACATATAAATATACTAATATCTAATATTATATATTTTTTAATTTTTTAACTTTTTTTAACTTTTTTTAAATTTTTATATTTTTTTATCCTTTTCTCTGTTTTTCATTGTAGTATTCAAGGAAAATTATTACATAATGTGAACAAATAGACAATATTTTAGAATCATTCGTAATTAAGAAAAATTACAAAAATATCTTCTTCCAAGTAATACAATTATATCTAATACAATAATGATAAATATGATTTTACTAAATTTGTCTTATATTATTTCCAAAGAAAAAAAATTTGATATAAGTATTCTCATATATATAATAATAGCAATTATGTATTTTGGGGATTTTTACTTTTATAATATTTGTAAGGTAATATATAAGAGAAAAGTGCTAATGAAATTAAAAACAATTGAATAAAAAGATATATATTTCTGAATTTAAGATTATGTTTTTTTTTTCGAAAGTATGTAATGATATACTTTAAATTTCTCATAATTTATGATAATATAATTATTAATTATCAAATTATATAATTGATAAATTTAAGAAATATTTATTTTTCATGAACAACTTCACTATTAGTATATAATATTTTATAATACAAGTATTTTAATACAAGTTTATGTCTATTTTTTCCCCAAATATTCTTATATATAGAATATATAAAAAGTATGTAAAGAAATATGTGTAATGATTATAGCGTGATTTTATATCTTTGGATCAGTGAGAATTTGATAAGTAAAAATGCATGCAAAAATGATTTTCATAAAGTCATTTTCGTGTACTCTTTATAGATCTTTATGAAAGATATAAAATCATGTTATAATGTATTTTTATTATTTATATATTCCATAAAGTATATTTCATAAGTAATTATGAAATTACTTATACTATTACAATTTTTATAAAAATGAAAGAAAAATTACTTATTATAATTATTTATATATTTCTGTATTTCGGCACAAAAAAATAGAGAAAAAAAAATATAGAAATAATATTTTTTTTTTAAATGAAAAAGAAATATTCTTTAATGCATTTTGTGATGCAGATTGTGATAAAATCAATATGTAATTTTAATCATTACATTTAATATTCATTAAATTTTTTTTTATTTTTCATTATTTATGATCAAATAATCACAAATATTAATAATTAAATATTATTTAAATTTTTTTCTATCATCTCCATTCAATATTATAAATAAATATATAATATAAATATAATATAAAATTTTAACATGAATATTTTTTTATGATGAATATTTTTGTTATTAAATGAAGTATTTTCGAATGAAACTAACAGTGGGTTTGTATAATTTATAGACTATATTATACAATGGCAATAATTATATAAAAAAAAATTTTGCATGATAAAAGAGATAAAAAAAATCTACCAAATCGAACCAAGATCGTAACTATAGTAAAATTTTACTATATTATCTTTTATCGTAAAATTATCTTTTACTAATGTAAAGAATCTATTAATCGTAAAAAAAAATAATCTAATTAAAAATGGATCAATATGTATCAATAATTGAATCCAAATTATTTAATTATAGATATTTTTATTTTTCAATATATAATTAAAAATAAAATTATCAAAATTAAAATTATATTTAATATAATTTTATATATAATATATATATAAATAAATATTAAATATAAAAATACTAAAACATAAAAATATTAAAATTATATTTTTATGTTATATTTTCATATACACTAAATATAATTTAAAAAATTAAAAATAATAATAAATTAAAAATATATATAAATAAAATATAATATTATTATATATTATATTATATTAAAATATAATATATAAATAAATATATAAATAAAATAATAAATTAAAAATATAATTTAAAAAAAAATTTTTTTTCAAATTTATATGAAAAAAATTTTGTTCCTTCATTTTATTTCCTAAATTTTCTTTTGTATCATATTCTAGAAATACATAATATTTTTCGTTTCATTCCTGAAAATTATAAAAATATAAATTAATTTAAAACATTAGTTATATTTCTTTATAATGCTAAATAATTTAAATGCATATTTAAGATCATGATTCAATCATTATTATTTTCAAAATTATATTATTTGAATTTTTTTAAGTATTTTACAGGAAAAATTATATAAGATAAAAAAGATTATAAAAGAAGTATGAGCTATCAAATACTGATATAAAATATTGATATAAGATATGAGATATAATTACATATTGCACATAAATTTATAATTATGGATTATATAATATGGACATAAATATGTATGGACATAAATTTATATAATGGATTACTAAAATAGAAAATAAATTAATTTGATTAGTTTGATATGCATGTTACAATTGTTTGTAAATACAAACATTCAAGAAATTAAAAATATCTGGAGCCATCCAGTCTTTGAAGTTTCTTAATTCAATAATATCATAAAATTCTAATTGTTATGATCTCAGTTTGTAACTTGAAGAAAATGTTGAACAAAATGAAAGTGATATTACCGATATCAAATTTTATCAATGTTTATTAAATATGTTTATTATATATATTATTGATTTTATATTTATTTATATTTTTGATTTTATATTTTTATATTTATTATATTTTATTGATTTTAATTTATATATTCATATATTTTATAATTTTTTAATATAAAGCTAATATTCTTTCATATTATATAAATTAATAGCAAAGATATTGAATAAGATTTAATTAATCAGAATTTTTAAGAATCTATATCATGTTACAAGACATAAAATTAATTATTTTCAAAGATTTATTAAATTTATTAGATTGAAGTAGCACAAAATGAATTTGTTTTTTTTAAATCATAATGTATTAAGCGATATCATAGTACTTTTCATAAGTCATATGATAATTCAAGCATCAAAATTTATCGATTATTGAATTTTTCTATGGATTCTTTTCTGAACAATTTTCTACAATAATTCCATAGAATTCCTATTTAAATATCCAATAGCGTCAACGTGCAATATAACAGATGCAATTAAAATATTGTTTTTACCTATTATTTTTAAAAAATAAAAATTTTATATTTTATTTATAAAAAAATGAAATTTTAATCTTTTTCAGTTAAGGATGAATTTATTATAAAAGGGATTGCCATTTTATATAAAAAATGTCATGATAAAAATTTAAATCAAAAATTTTTTTTATCAAAACGAATATCATAAGTTACAATGCCTTTTTTGTGAAGAAATATTTTAAAAAATATTATAAAATAAATAAAAATATTATAAAATAAATAAATGTATGAATGATAAGCAAATATCGATGTATCAAGTTTATATTATCATATTGTGATGATTTGATATATGTGGGAACACATAAAAGATAATTGAAAATTATATCTAACATTTTTTATAATTTTTTATTTTTCTTTTTTTTTTAATTTGCATTTTTTTGTATTTTAAGTATTTAATTATTTCCCTTTCTATTATTGATGACGATTATATTGATAAATATGATAATATAACGAAAATAAAATAATAATATTAATATATATATTAATATTATTAATATATTTTAATATATATTAATATTATTAATATTAATATTATTTTCTATTAATCTATTTTCTTTTATATATTAAAGGTATGTTCATTTTGAGATTTTAAAAAGTTCACTTTCGCGTGAACTTAATCAAGCATATATTTTATCAAATTCTATTTTAGTTAATAATACAATTTATTATTATACATTTTATAATGAATATATATTCTCAGAAGCGTTATCAGATAAACAAAACATAGGATTTTTCATATGGATTTACCTATATTCTACAAAAGTTATTAATATAAATAATCAATGTACTAAATTCTATCGCAAAATAAGATTATATTTTTATACATTATAATGAAGAATTATATAATAGAATTAATATATATATTATATATAAAAATTAATATACAGATGTTAAAATTTTATAAGTAGAAGTAACATATTTGTTTCGAAAACTAGATATTTATTATTTAGATAATTTCATTAAAGAGAATTATTAAGATCCATCATATTGCCAAAGATTATATCTATATATGTAATCTCTTCTTATTAATTTTCATGATTTTAAAACATATTTAAAAAATCATCATTTTAAATATTTTTTTCATATATAATCAGTTTTAATCTATAATAGTAAATTTATAATAATAAAGTTTTGAATTATTTTGAATAAAATTTTATATATTGTGTTATTGAAGTACACTTATACAGAATATGAAAAATTATTTGTATTAACTTTGGAAACATTGATTTTGAATGATAATTTTTTTATACTTTTAGATCAGTGGAATACTTTTAGATCTGTTTAAAAAGTGATTGCAAAATCGACTTTGTATCGTAAAATATTCATCATGAAAAATAACGGTCTCAAAGAAACATGAGTTTCAAATGTATTGTTCTCTAGAAAAAAATATTTATTTAAATTTATATTTATAAATTTATTTATTTAAATTTATTTTTATTATTTATTTCTTTTACAGAATATTTTTCTATAAAATAACTTTTTTTACGAAATGAAATTGTAAAGATTATAGAATTTAATAAACATTATGAATATACGTAATAAAATGTTTCTGTTATTATTTCAATTGTTTATATAAACGCAAATGCATAGATGTGTCATCATTTTTAGTATTTGTATATAGAGACTTTATTTCATGAATTCTTCGGATGCAAAAATAAATAAAAACAACTTTGAAAAATTGAAATTGCAACAAATAATGTTACAAAAATAGATATTAATTACAATATCATTCTAAATTCGACTCCTGTAATTTCCCTCTCCCAAGTTTAGTTGTGATGATTTAACATAATTATTATACATATATATATATATATATATATATATATATATTGAAAGAAATAAAATATATTAATATATTATATTTTAACTGTGATATATATTATAATACAGTGTATTATCTAAGAAATTAATGAATAATTATTAAAATTACATATTTATTTTTATTTTTATTAGAAATATTATTTTATATTTATTAAAAAATATAATCTTATATTTTATATTTATATATTTGTTAACATAGTCATAATACTTGCAATATATTTATCAATTTATATATTTGATGATATGATAATATTGTAGATTATATATTTATAGAAGAAATAGATAGCAATCATATATTTATTAATGCATATATTGTAATATTATTTTAATTATGGATGGATGATCTAAATTCAATTTAGTAATGGTAACAATTTTTTGTAAATACAACAATTTACAAACAATTTAAATACAAAAATTGTTATACTTTACAACAATTTACAACAATTTAGATCGTAATAACCATAGTATTTCTCAAGACATATTTCAATAAAACTATCATAAATATTCATTGTTCCAATATTATAATAATCACAAAGAAAATATAGCACTAAAATATATTTGCTAGTTTTTTTTTATATCTTATAAACCTATAAATGAATGAAATGAATATATTAAGCACTTAATAATAGCTTTTGTATTTTTTTATATTTACAATACATATATAATATTGTACATTGTAATATTGTACATTGTACATTGTATTCCGATAAATATTTTTTATTTTGTATTATATATTAATTGTTTACTTATTTTTCGATTTGAAATTTATTTTTTATTATTTATAAAAAAGTTCTTCAACTCCGAAATTCAAAAAACTATGAAACTGTAAAGATATGTAATATTTATGTAAGTATGTATTATGCAATTTTTATTTTGTCCAAAATCACTTAAAGATGATTAAATCAATTTTTAAAAATTCGAATTTATGTTATAACTCGCAAATTATAAAAAATAGAAAAAATTATTCAAACAAATGTTTCCTTTTATAAAAATTATTGTCTAGCAAAACATTTATTAATTATTTATGTATTTAAAATAGTTATAAATAAAAAATTAATAATTTTTTTAAATTTGTTTTCTAACTAAAGTTTTAATCGAATAACATATATCATGATATAAAAAAGACAAAATAAATATTGTTTGTTTTTAATAATAAAAAATGAAACTTTCTTATGATGCTGATTTCTGTCGAATTTTTAAAAATAGAGAAATTTATATTATATACTTTTATCTTTTATTGAATGTCTTTTTATCTTTTATTGGATTGATATATTAGATGAGAATAGAGAGAGAAAAAAAAATTTATACATATATATTTTATAAAATCCTTTTTATTTTTAATATATTAGTTAATAAAAATAATTTTGTTTTTCTTTATATATTATATATAATTAAAAAGATAAAAAATGTTGCATAATAATACAATCTATATCCATGACTATATATAGTTACTATATTTCCAATAATATTAACTTTTTGCAAATTTCTTTCTTCTCTTTGTTCTATAAGAACATTAGAAAATAACGTTCAATTTTTTATATATGTATATACTTTCTGAACTATATTTTTATAATATATAAGAAACTGAAACTTAATTAAATTTTATAGATTATTTAATCTATAAACTTAAAAAATGAAAAATAAAAGAATCGCCATATTTTTGTTGCGTATACACGTATAAATCGATTTTTATTAAAAACAAGGAAATAACAAAAATAACTATTGCATTTATTCTTTCCGATAACGCCGAATGACATCGTTGTCTATATTCAGTTTTTTATTTTTATAATTTAAACGATTTGTATCAAATATGATTACATATTTGATATAAATTTAAAATGTATTATATGTATTATAACTTGCAATATATCATTTAATATATCAATAATATATCATTTTCAATGAAATTTGAAAAAAAACCACAACCAATTTCTCCTTATACGCATTTTCATTATATTAAATGGCAATAATATATAATAATATAACACAATAATTAATAATGACAATATAAAAATATAGTAATACAATAACAAAATCTATTTTTATAAAAGAATTTTGATTTGTTTAATTCAAAAATATTTCTCTTAAAGACTATTTTATATATTTTTATAGTTTATAGCTTAAAAGTTTTTATAACTCATCGAATAATAATTCATTCGAAATCTAATTTTAATTCCTATATCCTATATTTAAAATCTTTTAAAGAAATCTTTTAAAAAAATATATGATATTCCATAGATATTGTAAAAAAAAATATTATAAAAAAAGTAAATTTTCGAATATTCAATCGTATCATTCTGGAATAGAAAAATGCAGATTATTATTTTTTTTCTTAAAAATCATATCATATCACATCATAAAAATATTGTAAGACTTGCCTCTATCTCATATCTAAAATTTTTTATTATTGAAGCAAAATTAAACTAATTATATTTTATTCTTTATTGTTCAATTAATTCACTGATGCATTTAATTTGATCTATGGAATTAATTTAAATACAATTAATTTTTTGTTATATAAATCAAGTAAATTTGTATTAGAGCAAATTTTTAGAAAGTAATTAAAGGAAACAAATATAAAAATTGTAAAATATATTCAACTTTTTTACTTTGAAATATATAATAAAATTACATGAATTGTTCCTACAGATTTTAGCAAATAGATAGAGTTGTATGTATTGAGTGTTATGTGGATTTAAATAAAATAGTACATAATTTATAAATTTAAATAACGTATTGTACAATACTAAATATTATACAATTTACGATAAATTATTTCCATTAAATTTTTCATATATAAATTATATAAATATTAAATAATAAATTATATATATATATATTATAAATTAAAATATATAATATATTATATATTATATTACTAAAATTCTACTTAAAAAATAATCTACAAAAGTAATATAACATTATTATTTCGTTAATACAAAAGTGATATTGTGATACGATAAATGTAGATAAACTTAAACGCTTTTAATTCTATTATCATTTCATTCAATATAAAACAAAATTAATTACTTAAACTATTATAGAACATATATATAGAATTTATTTTGTAATTTTGATACATAGAATCGTCCAAAGATGTTTCATATTTTTATAAAGATATATATATACAGATTTTCCTTCATTTTTAATCGCTATTCTCTTCTAATAATCTAATATTCATATTCAACTATTATTGAAAATATTAGATTTTACTTTACATATATTTTTTACCTTACATATCCGTATTGTAATAATATAATAATAATTATTTCAAGCAAATTTTTTTTTCTAATTTAATTTTTTATTTATTTACATTTGTTTCATTTTTTAATTTTATTTAAACATTTTTCTTTTTTAGAATGCTAAAAGATACCATGAAATGTGAATATATGAATATGATGTATAAATATTTTTTCAAATTTTTTCTTTTTTATATACTATATAAAATATTTTATACTTATAAAACATTGAATTTACAATTTGTTACTATAAAAATGTTTACAAAATAAAAATTAATAATAACAATAATTTCAAGTACAACAATTTTTATTACAATTTGTCTTCATCTTTTAAAATTTACTGCTGGTAGTTATATTCTTAACCATAAATTATCAACAATGGTCAGTCAATTGAATCAATTTAAACAGAACAACCGATGCACACAAGTCAGTCGATCCTAAGCCCTAAGAGAAGTCCTATGTAAATGAAGTGTCCTAAGATTATACACAAACATATAAAAATTGAAATATGAGATCAGCAACACACCCATTGGGTGAAAGAGAATTCGGTTTCTATTCCGGAATTCAGTAACGGAACCATTCAGGCCCTCATAAGAATATTCGTCGGGATAATCCAAAATGACCTGGAGACGCCGTCGAGAGATCCAGGAAGAGTTTTCTTTTCTGTATAAGCGTTCGAATTCCCTCTCTAGCAGGGAGATAGAGTTTGGAACATGAAGAGTATTGCGGCAGTGTCGGACCTTGAAAATCCAGGAGAAAGCTACGTGGAGATGTCACGCCGGTTCGTACCCATATCTACAACAGGTCTCCAAGGTAAAGAGCCTCTAGTCAGTAGATTATTGTAAGTAAGGGAAGTCGGCAAATTGAATCCGTAACTTTGGAATAAAGATTAGCTCTAGGAAGCGGAACGTGTCAAATATTGGTCGGGAAGCGGGTTTGGCTGACGTGGCCTGGGCGAGCTGACCACGGGGCGTGGTCTTGTACCTCGCACCCCGAATCCAAGCTCGGTCCCGTACCTTGGTTTCCTGCGGATCTTCCTTACTACGAGGCTTTCGTGGCGGCTCTGTCGTTGTGATCGCTCTCTTCAGCCGCCATTCAACGCTCAGCTCAGAACTGGCACGAACTAGGGGAATCCGATTGTCTAATTAAAACAAAGCATTGTGATGGTTCCCGAGGGTGTTGACGTAATATAATTTCTGCCCAGTGCTCTGAATGTCAACGTGAAGAAATTCAAAAAAGCACGGGTAAACAGCAGAAGTAATTATGACTCTTGGTAATCAAATGCCTCGCCCTTTTGTAGCGATAGCTCCGCCCGCGCAAATCCATTGACGCCGTTGTACTGAATGTGATATATATTATCCAACCGATCACGTCATCTATGATAAAACACCGACGGTGCTTTGTGATACATGTGATAGAGATACCACATGGGCATTCTTGTTCATTCCATAACATCGTCTTTATCTTAGTAACAGATACAATACTTTCTTAAGGCTTGACCATAATATCAATATTCACAAACCACAAATCTTATGTCACTTATACCATGGTTCAAAAGCATTACGCTGCCAGGCCTTGTAATAAATTAAAAAGAATGAGGAATTTGCTGTGGGCAACGTTGTGCCACGGCAACGAAAACAATACGCTGCTGGTGATTGCAAAGCAATACGTTGCTGGTAGTTGCAAAGCAATACGCTGTTGGCCTTAGAAACAATGTGTCAACGGTTGCGCAAAACAATACGCCGTTAGTGGTTGTAAGCAATACGCCGCTGGTGGTTGGATGGATGCGCACCGTTGCAGCAACTAGGGAAGAGGTGTGACACGCAAGCATTGTTGTTGTTCGAAACGTAGTTTTTGAGAATGATGGCTACTGGGGGCACAAAACGCAATACACAGCCTCTTATGCCTCAAGTCGTAGTTCGTATCTCCACGTGGTCCGGCTGGAATGCTATCGACTCCTTCTCGGAGAATCATAGAGTTCGAAACCGACAGCGAGGCATGGGCGATGAGATGCACATTGATGGGCAGCGACTTCACCTACTCATAGCTAAGAGCGGTCGGCCAACTGCCAGTAAAAATCTTTTTGATCATGAGTGGAAGGGATTTGCAATGAATATCTTGTGCCCATAACCGACCATAAATAATACTTACACATCGGAATAAGTCTGATGGTTGGCGAATCATTGATTCTCTTCGGCGGCTTTGCGCCAATGACTCGGAATACATAGGAGCGATTGATTATTAAAGGAAAAAGTGTCGGGGGCATTTAAACTTCCCAAGGTTAAATAATTAAATTAAATAATTTAATTATGTCTAATAACAGAGAAGGAACCTCGGACACGGGGGTGCCCGACTCTGGCCCCCGTGACAGACTTATCTGCTGCGGATGGGAGGGCCACCGGCAATGACCACGGTTTATCCCCGGAACATGATTTGGAAAAGTTATAGACTTACCTCTAAGCGGACAAATACAATGCAGATGGTGCTTCCAAGAGGGGAAAGATATTAAATTCCTCCAGGAAAACCAATATGTAAAACACGGAGGTACGCAACATTCTGAGAAAGAAATAATATGGAAATGCACTGCATATCATAAGAGATTCGAGAAACTCCATAACTGCAAGTGCCACTTATCTAAGTGTAAGGGACCTAAAATATCGGAAGATGTTGCCAAATTTAATGTGGCTTCCTAGAGGAATTGTTTCTGTCACAAAGAGAACTGTCTATGCACGAGATGCATAAACATCCGACGACAAGGAACCTGAAGAGAACACAAAGTACAAGTCGGAAAAATACTAGAATTATTAATAAAACTAAACGAGCGCTACAAATATTTTAAACAACCGAATGTAGCGCTCAAAGAATATTTCGCCGACAAAACCCTTAAACAAATTAGCAATAAAAGAAGGCTCCTGCCCGTTCAAGAGTCTGAAGACACAAATGACAAAAGCGAAACAAAACCTCCATCTTTCGGAGGATGAAGGAGGAGGAGATATTCAGCAAATAGCTCCAAACGTTAGCTGGAAGGAGCTTCTCTAATATATATTATCTATCTCGGGGAAGGAAACTTTCTTCGAGATGTGGAAGAAAAAATAGAAGACCTAGCAAAAAAAGAAATGATAACAGACGAAAATGTGGACATCCTTCTACAAATATTCATCGATTCCCTAATAGAAGACACGCAAAATAAGAAAGGGAATCGACCAAAAAAACAAAAAGCGAATACAAACAACAAAAAGGCTATTCACAATAAAAGAAAGAAATTTCTATATGCCAAGTATCAGGAATTATACAAAAATGCCCACGTTAGAAAGTTATTGGACTTGGCATTATCGGGTGAGCCGAGTAATGGCAAACAAGTGATCAGTCTCCCTGGGGCTGATTCAGTGGATCCACTCTATAAGAATTTTTGGGGCCAAATAGACTCAGAAAAATATATGAGAACGCAACTTAATAACAAATTAAATAATAAAATATAAAATATAATAAATAATAAAATGAGTGAGATTTGGATTCCTTACTGTGGGAAACCTTATAGAAAAATTCAAAAAGATTAAGGCCGATACCGCTGCCGGTACGGACCGAATCAAGAAACTTTATCTAAGAAAGAAAGGGGCACTATACGTATTTACGAAATTGTGAAAACCTTTCCATACTGCACCGAATATAGCCAGTACAGTGAAAAACCAACCGAACCTCACTTATCCCCAAACCGGGGAAGAGTGGGGAAAAAGTTGAGAACTAGAGACCATCGGGTTTCTGCTGAGAAGAATATATTCGGCTATGATCGACCGAAAGTTATGATCAAAAATTAAGCAGCATCCAGTTCACACAAGAGGTAAAAACAACATAGCCATTTTCAGCAGTGCTCTTACAAAAATGAAAGAAGATCTAGGTGGAGTTGTAATAATAATTGACATCGCGAAAGCTTTTGACACGGTTCCTCATAAGGCAATAAGCAAAGAATTGGAAATGAAAGGAGTTCTAAATCTCATAAGTGAATATCCAAAACATTTACAAGGGTTGCAAAACCATAATACATTGCAAGGATAAGACCCTGCCAATGGACATACTGAGAGGAATTAAACAGGGAGACTCGCTACCTTCATTACTTTTCAATTTGATTTTCGATCCCATAATAGGGACATTGGACGAGACGATGGAGGGCATCAAATTCGGAAGCGATAACGTCTCAGTTCTTTTGGTAAAAACCTTGTCCTTTTGGTAAAAATAAAGAAACAACTGATAAGCAGAATCTGTTACACGAATATCTGGAAAAATTAAAAATGCAAATATCCGAAGTAGCCGAAAAATGCGCGTTTCTTATCAAACAAAAACACAAAACTAGAAGACTCACAATTTACATTGGAGGCAACGTATTCCATATGCTGACCCAGAAAAAACAATCAAATATCTAGGAACCACACTCAATCCATGGAAAGCTTCAATTCAAGAGATAGTTAATGCAGCCAAGTGCGTCAAAAATCTAAAACTAAAACCGCACGAAAAAATAAACCTCATAAAAACCTACTTTTTGCCGAGATACATTTATAAACTAATGGCTAACTAAATCCTCCCCCGTTGGGGACTTTAAACCACATAGAAATCAAAATAATAAAAGAAATATTGCATCACTATCCATTTACAACGGACAATAATCTATACAAGTAAAAGTCATGAGGATCTAGATGTCTAACGGCTAATATGGTAAAGCTGGCAAAACTAAGAAATAGTATTCGAATGATTAGGTCAGAGAATATTGCCACAAAAAGAGTATTTAACGAGCAAAAGAAGGTAACAAAGAAATATGCTATATCCATAGACCTACAATGGCCATTCGAAACAAATGAAATCGAGACTACGCAAAAAAGATTAAAGGCGAATACGAATAAATAGAAATCATTAACCTCGTAAGGACAAGGCTTACAAGAATTTTTCGGGAATAGAATTGGAAATACATGGCTATATAATCCCGAATTGCTGAAGTCGTCCCGATACCTGAATTAAAATTAAGAACAAACACATACGGTACAAGAACAGTACTGCGCAGAGCCAAAAAAGACATAAATATAAACTGTCGGAGATACTATGTCCAGGTCGAAACCCTAGGACACATTGGGATTATGCATTAATACAAAAAGCAAAAGAATGAAAAGACACGACGAAATCTGCGATCTCATCGCAAATAACGTCTCTAAAGAATACGCAATATTCAGGGAAATAGAAATCAACAGTGAAAGACGTAAACCTGATATGGTCATAAAAGACCATGAAAAGGTTTATGTCGTAGACGTCACCATAAGATATGAAAATAACGACTTCCTGATGAAAACATATAAGAAAAAGTGCAAAAAATATAAAGAGACGGCGGAGACGTTAAAACAAAAACTTAAGGCGATAGAGAGCAGTATTATACCAGTGGTCATCGGATGCAGGGGGATAATGCTCCGAGCAATTCAAATAAAGCACGCCCTGACGGCTTCATTCATAGTCCACCGATCGTCGATTGAAATGCCGAATGAATTCTTGTACGATCACACAGCATCATTATTAAAAATTTATTTATTTATTTATTTTTTAAATGTTAACGAAGCCGCAAGGCAAATCCAAAATTTAAAAGCGAACGAGACCACTGGTCGACACTTAAAAAGACGAAGCAGCTATCAACTGGCACACAATCTAACCCATCTCAGCCTTTTAAACTGAGCAATGCGAGTCCTCACGTACTAACTGCGCCTTCCGAAAGGATCTCCGTTCCTAATTTTCCAAGCTCGCGGGTAGATCCTATGGCAATATCGCTAAAAAGTAAGTCCGCGTAATAATAAATTAATAGTCTTAAATGATGAATCCCACGAGGAGATTTCCTCGGAAGTCCGCCACGATCCTTCTGATCGTAGGCGCATTATTTTAGCCAAATGCCTCGTTATTTAATTAACTATGACTCTTGGTAAACAAATGCCTCGCAATTTTAGTAGCGGTAGCGCTCCGCCTGCGCAGAACCATTGATGCTGCTATAATGAACATGATATATATTATTTAACCGATCACATCTTCTATGATCAAACGCAAAAACCGACAATACTTTGTAGTACATATGTAGAGGTACCACATGGGCATTCTTGCTCATTCCATAACGCCGCCTTCATCTTGACATGCAATACTTTCTTAAGGCTTGACTATAATATCAATGTTCACAAACTATAAATCTTATATTACTTATACCATGCTAGGCCTTGTAATAAATTAAAAGGAATGAGGAATTTGTTGTGGGGCCGATGACCTTGTGCCGCGACAACGAAAGCAATACACCGCTGGTGGTTGCAAAGCAATACGCCGCTAGCCTTGGACACACTGCGTTAGCGGTTGCACAAAGGAAATCCTTGTTAGTTTCTTTTCCTCCGCTTATATTCATATGCTTAAATTCAGCAGGTAATCTCGCCTATTCTGAGGTCGTCTCTACATATAACACGAAATATATTCGTGACATATAGCGTGCATCAATGAGAAGAATAAGAAAGTTAATGAGAGAAAGTTATATTTTTTTTCTTTTCTTTCCTCTTCTTTTTTTTTAATTAAATTCGAATAGAGGGAGGAAAAAAATGAAAATAAACATTCGAAATAGAAGACAAATTTTTCCCACTTGAATATATATCCCACCATCATATATTTTTCCCTTGCGCCTTCGCTATATATATCTTTTTTCTTTTTCGTATTACAAATTTTTTTCTCTTTTATACACTTTTTTTTTCTCCCATGTATATTATTGGTATGTATCCTTGCATCGATAAAAAAACATCGACTCTCATCGTTCGAAATTTTAGGCAGGCGGGGAATTCTCATATGGACAACGGTCAGGTTAGCTCAGTGTGGAGGCACTGTATTATCTCCATCAATCATGATGCTCGCACATCCCGATCTCGATTGTTACCAACGAGTAACTTTTTATTTATGTCCTGACGCAAAATCCCAATGAGTCGAATTTACTTTTTTTTTTATTTGTACGATGAAGAGAGATAAAAAAAAGAAGAAGATAATGAAAGAATTCGCCTTTAAAAAAAAAGAAAAGAGTATTATTGCGAAGAAGAAGAAGAATATTCCTCTTTTTGCAATCATAGTGTTTTAAATATGCACTGTACCATAGCGCCAATTATCGTATGTCGTATTCATGTTCGAACATCGTATTCATGACTCTCGCGAGATATCCGAAAGTTTTGTTTTAACGCCCGTTCTCTATTTTAGCTTCCGTTGGCAATTCCAGCGGTTCCTACTTTTTTAAAACCTCCGTCGTTTTCTCATCTGTCATCAGAGATCGAAATCACGCCTTCAAAGCTTAACTCGATTACAATATCCTGATCCATGAAAGACGATGAACAGGCCGGAGATGGTATGTCGGGATGTGCACGAGTTTCTTTACTGCTGTACAAAAAAAGGGAAAAAATAAAATGAGGTAAAATGAAACTTACGTAAGAAAAAATATTACGAGCCATTTCCGGGGAGTGAACAACCGACATGGACATACGGTCCGGCGATAGACAACGAAAAAAGCATGGGATGACCAATCATTAGATTCAGAAAATTTCTCTTTCTCTGCGCAGAGATGCCATAATTTGTCGTCTCGAAAAGGAAAAAAAAAAAAAAAAAGAAAAGAAACAGAAAAAGAAAAATGAAAGAAAAGCTTCGCTAAAGAGTATCGTCTTCATCTTACGAATCCTATATCTCCATAGAGTCTTCGATCTCTGGTACGAAAACGAATCGCTTAAGGACTGGTGTGCACGTTAATGTGACGGTCCAGCGACGGTTCCGACAGAATATGACACACACGAAGGAACGGAGTGAGTATTTCGATTCCTGGAATTCTTCTTTTTTTCTCTCTCTTTCTTTCTCCCTTTTCTTTAACAATCTCGACGAACGGCAAACATCACGCCCCATCAAGGGATGGTGAGATTTCTCTTCCCTCCTCTTTCGATATTAAACTCCCATATATTTTATCCTTTTTCACAGTATCACAAAAATATTAATTTCAGACGACATTAGAGGCGCATGATCCAAAGACGGACGTATCAAAGCAGTGGCGAATACGAAATAACATTGAAAACAAACACGAAGCGGTGAAACACGGGCGGTTACATAAAACGGACTCACGATACCGAGAACACTCACGCAGGTCCGTGACATGTTTCATTGTTATTTGTGAACACGATCCTCGCGCGAGCAGATGTATTTTTGTAATTTCGGTCATGACTGCGACAAATGCCAACGAACGTCCAACAATCGCTCCTACGTCGCGCATCTTCCTCCTTACTAACTTGTCCCCTCCTCGATTTTTGACACCCGACTCGGAAACATTCGATTTTAAAAACGACGATGGGAATTACAAAAAAAGAGAGAGAAAAAAAGGATCAAATGTACAAAGAATAACGATACGCAATGCAACTATTTGGATTACGCGAACGACCTTCAGCCAGGCCTGATCCAGAAATTATATTTATGGACCGCAATGTGCGTTCGAAATGTCAATGTTTATGTGTCCTGCAATTAACACATTGATGCGCAATTAGCTGCATTCTTCATAGACCCACGAATCAAATGATTCACCGTTCAGGATAATCGTATTTTTTTTTATTTTTATAAAGGAAACAACGAGGATACCCCGATCTTTTTTTTTCTTTCTTTCTTTTTTTCTTCAAACCAAACCTGGAAAGAACGACTCTTCGAAACATAGCCCATACACTTAAAAAAATTCGATATTGAAAACTATAATTCGTTCGTATATGTTATATCTCGATAAAATATTCGAAAAATCGATATGAATTTCGGTTGGCCTTGAGCTGTCTTACTTCCCAATTTCCGAAGCAAATATCCGTGTCCGAGTCACGACACAACGACTTCTTCTCTGTATAACCGAATATAATTCGATATTTCCTTCTGAACGAGCAACGTTTCAACTTTTAAATAAGAAGCGATAAAACCAGGCTTACGTCGACGTGATGCATCTTAATCTTGCCGTTCTTGGTTTCATTGGTTTAAAGTTTATAACGACAATGACCACCACCACACCATCCACTCATGGATAAGAAGCACGATACGAGATAATTATAGCGTATAAGAGAAAAGAGGTCGAAATGGTATCCATCGAAGAGAATGTCGCGAAACAAAATTCGACGGCGGCTCGTTCATCCTTCGATTTTGTTTTACTATCAACGTGCTACTTGTCTTTACCGCTTTCTAGATTATCATTATCTTAACAGCTTCTTTCAATCCCAAAGTCTTGATGTGTGGTCTCGTCTATCTTTATAACAGAAGTTCAGATAATGAAAATAAAGAAGAGAAAAGAGATATAGAAATATGAATTTGGAATTTTCTGCACGTATCTATATACATATACGTAAGGCATACATATAGACGGCGGATCTATTTACAAAAGATCTCACGCAAGTGTCTTATTGTGCGGTCAAGCCATTTATCATTTTATTCTTATGTTTTGTTTTTAATATATTATATATCAGTAGGAACTTTTAATATTATTAAAGCGACAGATTATTTAAAAAATTACACCTCACACAAGCGCTTTCTTTTTCTTTGATCATTTTGTATATACTTTTATGTATATACATACAAAATAGTGCATTATTAAAATGCACTGTATCTCCAAAGATATAGAGGTGCATGCGATTTTCTGAGTTCTTGGTTTGGTTTGGTTTCTATAGGATAAGCGGTTCATATCATTCGCTATCAAAGAAGCATTATTAAGACGGCTGTAGAAAATAAGAGAGATATATGATTTTCATAACTCGTTGCAAGCACGACCGTTAACTTTTATTTTATATTTTGATTTTATTCAAATTTTTTTTTATTTGTTTAAAATATTGAAGAAGATGCTATGAATATATATATATAAAAGAAATGGGGAAGAATTAATATTTCTGAAAAAAATTGTATAAAAGAAATTAAATAAAATTTTTTATATATTTACATTTAATATTCTTTTCTTTAATAAAAACAAATATAAATTGTTTAAATTTGAACAAAAAATGTATTATTTAAAAAATGTTTTTTCGTAAACAATATAAAATGTTTTAAGCTTTTTCACCTATCGAAAGATCGATATATATATAATTGTGGGAAGCATGAAAAAGAAAATAATTTATTTTTTAAAAATTTTATAATAAAACATTTTTGTTCGAATGATTATACTAGTGTGAGGGCACTATTTGAAATACATTTGATATTAAATCCAATGAAAGATACATTTTTATTTTCTATATATATACTTTCAATACTTATATTATTTTCATTTATATTAACATATATATACAATATAACAAACATTATAATTAAGATTTGTTGAAGTTAATAAATATTTAATTAATAATTCTTCTTCTTCAGTTTGTAGATGTTATGAAATTTGAATAAAATCTGTTATTTTTATATTTAATTATATATCTAGATAGTGTTATTTTATTGATTTTTTTATTTTTTAGCTTTTTGTTCTTATTAATTTATTTTCATTAATAACTTTCAATATAGCATTTTTAATGTATCATTAAGTGAATTTATTTGATAATATTTAAATTTCTATTTAAAGGACATTTATTAAAATATATAAATTTCTATTATTATTTCTTTATATAAGAATATTTATTATAGATTATGCAAGATTAAATTATTTCAAAAAGATATAATATATGTATCAAATTTTCTTTGACTATGTTCTATATCTTTCTAAATATAGAACTTTAAAATAATAACAATATTTAATTTTACTGAAATTAATGAAAATTGGCATATATGTATATAATATTGTATTTTCATATAAAATTAATAATATTTCATAAAAATCACTATATATAATCACTACATTATGATAAAAATCTTATATAAATAAATATTTATATTTTTCAGCACTATATATAATCACTATATATAATCACTATATAAATCACTATATATAATCACTACATTATGATAAAAATCTTATATAAATAAATATTTATATTTTTCAGCACTAAAAATAATTTCTTTAATAAAAGTTTTAATTAATAAAATTATTTAAAAGAACTATAACTTAATGTAATCTACACAGATATATACTGAGATACATAGAGATGTAATGTAATCTACGCTTTTTTTTTATTTTTAACGTGGGAAATATAAAAATGTTTCAAACCTGTCTATGTATCAATTTTTAGTCTCTTCTAAATATATGAATATGAATATTTTCAGATATTTTTTTTTCATGTTAAAAACTATATCGAATACAAATAATTCCCATTTGTATCGATTTATCATAATTTGAATTTACCATAAAAACATAATAATAATAATATCAAATCCAACAATTTTTATTATAACTTCTTCATCCTTTAAAATTTACTGTTAGTGATTATATTTTTAATAATAGATTATCAACAATGCTACGTTAAATAAATATAAAATTATTCATTTAAAAATTTAATCTATTTTTTAATTTTTTAGTACTATAATTGTAATTTATTTGATTGTAAAGGACGTCGTAAAATTCATGCAAGAAATAATTTTGATAGAAAACAGAGGTTTGTAATTAAAAATTGTAAATTTTTTATTGATTCATGAAGTATATAATATACAGCTATGTATGGAATAGCATATTGGATAAATGGCGGTTTTGCTGGAAAATATACACTCTTTTGTTGAAATTTTCCATGATCGTTTTGTACAAATGGTTGAATTTCATTCAGCATTCAATTTTCTCCTCCAAGGTGATCGTGGGCATAAACTTTAAATTTCAAAAACCTCCAGAAAAAAGTCCAACTGCGTTAAATCGCACGATCTGAACGATTAATTCTGATTAAAAACAGGAAATTAAAACCAGGAAATAACTCGTGCAGTAATTGAAATGTTTTTCGGATTGTATGGCATGTAGCACCGTCTTGTTGAGACCACATCGTCCATATCGATATCTTGCAATTTAGGCATAAAAAACTGAATTATCATGTCGTGGTAGCGAACACCATTAACTATTATTGTTCGATCAGCCGCATTTTCGAAGAAGAATAGTTCGATGATGCCACCAGTTCAAAATTCATATCAAATAGTGATATGTTGTGAATGCGAATTTATGTAAATGTGAATTTTTCAACAATTACTTATGGATTTTCTGAATCCCAAATGCGACAATTTTGTCGATTAACCAATTCATCAAGATGAAAATGAGCCTCATCTCTAAAGATAATTTTGTTCAAAAATCATTTGTTGAAAAATCTTCAATATTTTTAAAATATTGTACAACAGTGAAAACGCGTTGTTCTTTCGTGTAGTACGCCATTTTTAATAATTCTGAATTGTCAACTATCATGCTATCTCTTTTTTTTCGTTGGCAACATATTACCGCACAAATGGCGCAAAATTAAAATCTTGCGTGAATGTTGAGAAACTCTTTAATACAAATAAATTCATCGCTAAATATAATAAAATCTTTAGAAAGCATTGAAGATTAATGATTTACTACTAATAAAATTATGGTTCTATTATGTATTTCACACATCACTATAATTTACAAATAAAAAGTAATAAAGAAATTAGAAAAAAATATCAATTTGATATTCGCTCTTATACATTTATTGTATGATACAATCAGAAAAAATACTATATTAAAATAATATATCAAAATAAACATAAAAACCAAATTTATACAAGATATACAAATGTTTATTAAGATTTATTTATTATAAATTTTCTTTAGATTTCCTTATTTATCTTTATATTTATTTTACATTGTTTTTGCTTTTTTCAAGTGGAAATTTTAGAATCTTTAAAGTCGTAACATATGAACCGCTTATCCTATAGAAATCAATGAAAGAATGCAAAGGGCAACACTTCCCGCTTGCAAGCTCAGAAAATCGCATCTCTATTATCTTCGGAGATACAGTCGTTTTAATAATGCACTATTTTAAAGATTCTGAAATTTCCACTTTTTTGGGCGATCATAGCGTATGAACCGTTTGTCGTCCAGAAACCAATGAAAAGCGAGTGCGAGGAGCAAAGTTTCCCACTTGCAACGGGAACTGTGGAAATGTTGCCTTTTGCATTCGTCTTTCATTGCTTTCTATAGAGTAAACGGTTTATACTCTATGATTGTCCAAAGGAGTGGAAATTTTTAAATTTTTTAAAATAGTACATTATTGAAACGGCTGTATTATGATAATAGAGATGCATTCGATTTTCTGAGCTCTTTTCAAACGGGAAATATTGTACATTGCACTGCAATGTGGTTTGTTTCTATGTATTCATTTATAGAGTCTATCTATCCATTTGAAATATCATTTGTTTCGGAATCTGTCAAAAGTCATTCGACAATCACTTAATTATTAACTTATATTCATCAATACAAAACTGATATGACACTATTATTCCGGGCGCAAATAAGAATTTATTTTTATGTTCCTTCTAAATTACGAATTATAAAATGAATAGCTTTATCTATTTGTATATTGTTATAATCTTTTTTTCATTTACAATAATTAAAGATAATCCTCCTATTATTAAGATAAGATTTCACATTTTTTATTTATTTATTAATGAATATATCGATTCAAATGAATAACAAAATTATATTTTTGAAATTTAATATCGCTATTTCTATTTTGTCGAACTTTTAAAAATATTTTGCAATTTTTATTTTCTTTTAAATACTTTTTTAATTGATTTAATTTGTTATGTAATATAAATATAAATATAATATATTTAAGATTAGTTGATTCGTGAATATGTCAGATATTCTGTATTTTTAGCTAATGTTATTAATAAATTTTTTATTTCTATAGAGATTATCTTTAGATCATGATTTCTATCGAGGAAAAATATTTCTTTCCAAATTATTTGTATTCGAGTTTTTATTTTTTTTTTTTTTTTTCGTATAATGCAAGAGATATATTTTTGACATTTTTCTAAGAAGAAAACTTGTAAAACGATCAAATAATCTGGATTTTATTTCCAACAACTGGAATATTTTCAATAGTCTAAAAGTAATTTACGAGTGGGTACATTTATTACATTATCCTCAATTTAAATAAAGATATATAGCAACAATAGCCACTTCATTTACGCTTCTAATGCTTTGTGATGGACCACTGTGAATGCACAAGTCTTGTCTCCCATCCTACGAGAAACTTTCAAACTGCCCTCCAACGCGACTATTGATTCCTCTAATTCCATTTTAACTTTTCACAAAAAGTAATAATTAGAAGAAAGTCTGTCTTTTAAATTGTTTTTTATATCAGATCATTTAGAATAAAATAAATCAGATAGAATTCAGTAACAATATATTAGAATACAGTTAATGTTTGCGAGCGCTTATTACTCACGGGATTTATAAACATCTTGTTTGAAGAAATTCCTTATAGAAATCCTTTTTTGTTATCGCTCACACATTTTTATTGAATCTCTAAAATAGCATGATATTATCAGAGAAAGCTGTTGTTTTTAAAAGTTCAGTTGACATTTATAATTATATATTTTTGACATATTTGAACTTGGCTTGAATAGAACCCGATTCCAAGAATAATATACTCCAGACATACTCAACAGTCCATCCAAGGATAGCATATTCAGACATAACATACTTTTGACTCAACAGTTCAACATCATTCAAGAAATTTTCCTCTAACTTGGAAATATCACGAGTCAGATACTGACCGCAATATTATTGATTACTATGCCACTGAAAAACTGAGATTATTCTGAATTAAATTAAAAAGGAAATACCAGCTTTCAGAAAATTGATAAAGAAAATTTCATGTGAACACGTTGTATTTTAACGGTCGAATATGATAATTAATTTGTGAACATATCTGATCATCGGACACAATTACCTATCGTTACTGATAAAAAATGTAACTCATAGTGAATACATCGTAATTTGATCACCAGATTCGACAATTAGATAGTTTTTTATAATTACGTATCGTGTTCTGATCATTGTGATATTGTGAGAGACTTTGCTCTCTTATAGATGCACGTATCGCATGCATAATCATATTAATAGTTCACTCATTTTTAAAAAATATACCTTGTTACATTTGTCGAATTCTGTAAACACCCAGTTATTAGCTTACGTTCATCATCACCATTACTATTATTACGCGAACAATTAGAATATAACATAATTGTCAATCAATTGCAAATAGTTAGAATAAACCAACATTCACTCATAACTCATAAACCATTATATAATCCTACGATAATATATCATCAATTCAATTATCATATTTGAACTTGTAATATTCAAAATTATTCAACTTAAACTTTAACAACTTTATAATTTGAATTTTATATAATTAATATATTTTTTAATACGAAAAATAATTTTTATTGTTTTCTTATTGTACAATTTTTATAGCAGTTTAATTATTTTAGAAATTACAGGTTTTTACACTATGTATTGTAATATAATGTATTATTTAATATGAAGAAAATTATAAATATGTTTAAATTAAATGTCTATATATTTCGTTCGCGCCCGTAACAATGTTATTATAATAGTTCAATGGATGTAAGCTAATATTTAGATTCTTGTAGAATTTTCTTCGACAGATGTAACAAGATATTTTTTAAAAATGAGTAGATTATATAAATGATTATATATATGAAACACATGTTTATTAGAGAGCAAGGTCTCTCAATGTCATAATAGGTAATCATGTCCGATAGTCAAAGCACGATATATTTATAAACTATCTAATTGCATCCAGTGGTCAAAGTACAACATGATCACCATGAAACTCTCATTACCAGAAAGCTCATGCCCTCAAAAAATTCTTTCTTAATTCAATTGGTCATAGTTTTCTGACGAGCCACGCTAATAACCAATAATATCGCAGTAAGTGCCCAGCTCGTGACTTATCAAGTTCAAAAAAAATTCCTCCCTTGGGTGATGATCTTTATCTTTATATCTTATCTTTACAAAGATCTCAAAATAGCAGGAATCAGCATCTCTTTTATAGATTTCCTCGAACTAAAATAATATTATTTTATTATTTGTCGTAGAGTTAATCATACCTGGAATATGTCACTATAAGATCGGTTCAGCCAAACTGAAGTATCAGAAATATATAAGTATCGACTAAACTCTCAAAAACAACAGACTTCTCAGATAACATTATTCTTTATTTAGATTTAATAAAAATCTACGATAATAATAAAAAAAGAATTTCTATGAAAAATTTCTCCAAATAAACTATTTATAAATCTTACGATATTTGTATATCTATATGTATATCTATATGTATATCTATATTTGTATAAGCTTAAAAGCATTTTGTATGAAATAGTTACTAATGGATTATTATGGGAGAACTGATAGGAGATCGATGGCGAGAAATCGCTCAGACTTGCTTTAGAGATGTGGAAGAACTATTATCTACGACTAAACAAATGAAGATAAGTAGAAATCATAGTTTGTCCAGTAAATCGTCAATTAGCCAGATTTATTAATGACTCTATAAATGGCAAATTGTATAGCTATATAAGATATATAATTATTATATTATAATATAATAATAAGATATATATAATAATAAGATATATTATTATTATATTATTTATATTTATAGATATTTAGAATATTATCATTTATATTATAATATTATTTATAAATATCTTTGCGATTATATTTTATATAATTCTCAATTTTTCGTGTTAAGAACGAATTCAATGTGATTTTCTTTCATATTTTCTATTTCATATTTTGAGATCATGAATCATAAATTTAATTGTTGATTTTTTTAAATGTTATCGCTAATAATAAAATATTCATTTACAACAATCTCAATGTTAATGCAAAATTATTTAAATTTTCATTATATGAAATGATATGAATAATGCAGATAAAAACAAAAAAAATCCAACAGAAACTTAAATTTATAATTTAAGTTTTAATAAACATTTTTGTATATTATCTTTTGTATTTGTTTTTTTCGAGTTTTTGAATTTTAAATATCTTCTTTGAGATAATATACAAAGAACGAATTTCAAATCGATTTTTTTTCTTTAACAATTCTTTTATTACTTTCTTATTTACAATGCTATGAAATTTAAGAAATAACAAACCATAATTTTAATAATAACAAACCATTAATCATTAATCTTCAAAGGTTTTGTTTAAGGGCTTCATTAAAGTTAGCGACGAACTTATTTGTACTGATGCAAATAAGTCATTAGACTATTAAAAAACTGAAAAAGAAGAATAAATTTGTAAATTAAATATATGAATAATAAAATTATTCCTTTATTTAACTCACCAATGATGATAATCTATTATTAAGAATATATTTACTGCCAGCAGTAAATTTTAAAAGATGAAGAAGTTGTAATAAAAATTGTTGTTGAAATTATTATTGTTATTAATTTTTATTTTTTTATTTTTTAAACTTTAAGTGGAGATTATTATATTATTATATGTATTATATATGTATTATATTTTATAATTATGTTTTTTATGAAAAATCTTAAAGTCTCTTAAAGTCTCTAAAGAAAATGGTGAACGATTTTGAATATTGCATAAATAGGATGCTTAAAATGTTATTGCTCGAAAGATCTATTACCGTATATTCGTTTATATTGCGTTCTGAATGAACGAATGACGATATTTTAACTCTTTGCTAACTTGTGATGATTCTAATTTTTATTTTATGATGTACATTGTATCATTGTCGAATTCTATCTGCTCTAGTTTCTATTTCTATATCAACTCTATTACAAAGTTGTCGCAAGCCTTGATTTTTCTTTCATGCCTTGTTTTCGAAAAAAATAGAGAAGAGACTAATAGTCGCGTTAGAGAGCAGTTTTGAAGGATGGGCCTTCGCGGAATCCCAACGCAGCACATAGGATCAGGACTTTCGCGTTTGCTCCACGGTGATCCTTCACTTGATATGCAAATGTGACTTGTGAAATAGCCGTTGGTGTGATATCTCTATTTAAATTAGAGATCTGAAAAACTATGTCCGCTCATAAATTATTCTCAGACTATTGACAATATTCGAACTGTTAAAAATACAGGCCAAGTTACTTAACTGCTTCACAAGCCCTGTCTTTGAAAAAAATTTGAAAATATAGTTTTTCTAATTTTATATAGTATCTTCTAAATAAAATAAAAAAAACATTCGAACAAAATAAAAAATAAAATATTCTAAATAAGATCAAAATAGAAATAATTTATTTTGATCTTCTATATTTAAATAGACAATTATTCTTATATAATACATTATAAATTAGAATATATAATTATTAACATATAAATACAAAAAGTATGAAATATTTTATAAGTATCATATAAGTATGTAATATTTTAAAAGTAATCGAATATAAATGACATCTTTTTAGAATAGAATAAGAAAAATCTAAATATAGAATATTTATACAAACTTAGAACTTTCATTGGTGAATTATAATATAAGTATCAAAATAATGAAAAAATTCTTATACATATATATTTGATAAGATTTATTATTAATTAACTTATTACTAATTAATCATAAGTTTTTTAATATATATATTAGATAGAATGAAATAATGGGATAATAGAATTAAAAATGTTTCATTAGTGGCATCTATTATATATAGTATCGTATTTATAACAGAACTTCTCAACAAAACAATAATTATATATTCTTTTAGATATACTAGTCTATCAATATTATAGGAATTTTAATCTAATATAAAATGCAATATATTATATGTTAAATTGAAAAAACACATGGTTTAATTATTCGGCCTTGAACAAAATAAAACGTGAAATATAATCCTAATCGCGATGAAGAATGAAACTGTTCGTATTAATAAGCTAAAAGAATTGGAAAATTTCTTCATGAAAATTTCAAGTGCACTTTGAAGTCCTGAGGTGCATAGAAAATAGTTATAGATGAATCAGTTCTTCCTGTACCAGGAGATAATGCGGCAAATCGAGTATGCGCTGCCTAAATAAATCTCGGTAGTACAGCTCAATGCATAATCGCTACATCACTGGACAAAAAAAACATTTTTGCATATTATCATCAACTGTGAATCGGTTAACGGTATATGGAAAAAGCTGGAATCTGATATATGCTGTTACAGGAATGATATAGTTATCAGAAGGAACTGAGCGATGATGTCGCTACTTACATTATAAAGGTCGAGAATGTTGCACATCAGCTAGAAATTCTGGATGAGAAAATTTCAAATCAAATGATTATTACTGAAATACTCATGACATTACCTCCGTCATTTAAATACTTTATTAATGCGTGGGAACCAATTCAATCCAACAAAAGAATTCTCACAAATCTTATTTCAAAGCTCACCATTGAGGAAACAAGAACAGGAATCAAAGAAAGAGCAGAGAACATTGCTTTTACTGCCAATGAGCATCAATATAAGAAAAATTTCAAAAAAGTTGCTACAAACTAGGACATTAGATCAAGGAATGCAGAAACCGAAAACCAGCAACACCAAATGAAAAATACAGGAAGGAAATACAGAGAGGCACTTATTGGAGCCATGTCAGCAGAATATGCATGTCATTTAGAAACATTCAGTGATGTATGGCACATAGATTCGGGTGCGACTGAACACATGTCAAATCGTCGCGAGTGGTTCTCGTCATATAAAAAATTCGATACAGTAGAGAATATTAAAATAGGCGATGGAAAATATATTCAAGCAATTGGATCAAGAGATTTATGCTTTTCTTGCTTTATTATATTCTTGCTTTCAATGGGTGCGAAAGTATCTCAGTAATTTTTCATGTACCAGAACTGAGTTTCAACCTTTTTTGCAGCTCTTGACAAAGGACTACGATAATATTCCGACAAAAAATGCATATTCATGAAGAATGGAAATATTATTGCAGTGGGCAAAAGAAAAGGTCAGTTATTCGTAATAAAATTTAAAGTCAGACGAGCATTAGGCAAATATGGCACTTCTCTTTTTTTCTGGCACAAACGAATAGCTCATCAGAATGTGAAGGAAATTCTACGATTCCAAAACATCTCTTTTAAGGATCAAAAGTTTTGTTGCGAAAATTGCATCATAGGGAAAATACACAGACTATCATTCCCAAAAAGCGATACAAAATCTAAACGCATTGGAAAATTCCATGTAGATCTTTCAGGTCCAATGCAAGAAAATTCGCTTGGAGGAGCTCGATATTTCTTAATGATGAAAGATGACTATAGTCATTGAAGAAGTCTATATTTTATCAAAAATAAATCAGAGACATCACGATGTTTAGAGAATTTTTTTAAGAAGACTGATAAGCATTTAGAAAAAGGAATCAACACCTTCAGATCGGATAACGGCCTTGAATTTGGCAATAAAGAAATTAAGGAACAAACACGCCGATATGGCATTATACATCAGAACGGTACCATTTACTCCAGAACAGAATGGTTCCACCGAATAGGAAAATAGTACCGTAGTTTATTTAGCGAGAACGTCGTTGAATGCAGAAAAATCAAAATGTGGGCTGAAGCAATTAATTACACCGTTTATACTTTAAATAGAACTGGAACTAGCGGGGAGAAAGGAGTAACACCCACACTGTGGCTCAAGAAGAGACCAAACATTTTGAACCTCAGAATCTTCGGAGAAAAAGTATACTTCCATATCCCTAAAGAAAAGAGATGAAAATGGGACATCAAAGCCGAAAAAGGCATTTTCGTCGGGTATGATGAAAACACAAAAGGATTCCGGATCTGGCTTCCTGAAAGAGGACAAGTTAAAATTCGTAATGATTCAGCACTACGAATTTAATTCAAATGAAGAATGGGAATCAGATTCACACTGTTCATATTGATTCACAAAACAAAATCAATATGAACAGGACCGACGTTTGAGAGACAGAAATAAAATAGGTCGACCAGACAGGCTCACGTACGGAAACATTGTAATCACAAAACAATATGAAACGGAAAGCTGTAATGACGCGATCACATGTAGCAATGCAATCAAATTGAAAGAAGCCATGGATGACAAAATTGATTCTTTGACAAAAATTTAAACATGCACATTAGTAAATTCGCCATCAAATCATCAAGTTATAGATAATCGACGGACTTACAAAATGAAAATGAATAACGATGGAAGTGTTCAACGTATTCAAAGACTCGTTGCTAGAGGTTTCAAACAAACTGCTGGAGTTGATTATCATGAAACAGTCCTGTAGCTAGATTTGAATCAATAAGGTCTATCCCATCTATCACAGCCTCGAACAAAATGCACTTACAGCAATTTGACGTAAAAACAGCTTTTCTTCACGGAGAACTCGATGAGGTCATCTACATGCAGCAACCGAGGAGATACGAAAATGGAACTGACAAGTGTTTACAAGTTAAATCGTAGTTTATATGCAGGCATCAAGATGTTGGAATCATCGTTTTACAGCAGTATTGAAGAAACATGACCTCATGTCTACCAGCGTTGATTATTACATATTTATAAATGAAAATAATCAGGACCGATTGATTCTAGCGATTCATATCGATGATGGACTAAATAATGCAACGAATCAATTATCTATAAAAGAAGTTGTTAGCTGAATTCTGTAAAGAATTCGAAGTAAATCCAATGAGATAAATACATATCTGGGATTACAGATTGAACGACGCAATTTGACGTGCGCTATCACTTTATACAGAGACTTATACCTTATACAGAGACAAATTCAACGAGAAAGAATTTCTTCTGCAAAATATAGCATCAGAGGATTAGCAAGCAGATTTTATGACAAAATCTGAGAAGATACAAAAAAATCGATTGAATATTAAGAGTATCGAAGACATTTATACATATAATAGACACATAGAACTATGATACTCAATCATAATAAATATACACATACTAAACAAATTTCAGTTCATTTTTAGTGGGAATGTTATAGAATTTAAATTCACTAAAATTTTATTTGTGATTTTATTATTCAATGTTGCCAGCAATACTTCATAGCATTACTTCATAGCTGGTACCTATTTGTTTTTCTTCAAATGTTTATATGCATACTTCAAATATTTTGTATAATCAAATGTATTCATTCAGCTAAACCCGTACATTTTTATTTATTGTTTTCACTCGCCAATCAACAAACTCAATGTATAATTGTACTTTTAATCCTTACATTCAATAAATTTTTTTTTTTTTTTTGATTGAGCAAATGACTATAAATACTAGTAATTTAATCCAAGTTATCTTCTTGTTCTTGTCCCACTTATGCCTTATTTGCTCATATTTTTTTTAATCTAAATATTAATAAATTCTATGTTATGATAACATAATAAAATTGAATGCATTAAAATTTTATTTCAATTAAGTTTGATTCAGAGATTTTATTTCAAAGTTTTTTTTATAATTATTAGCGACTGTAAATATAAGTCATTGTTGATTTTCGCTATTTGAATGAGCATTTCAACTAATAATAAAAATTTATCATCTTAAAATTTTATCTAATTTTTCAATATGTAAAATTAAAAAAAATATTAGTAATTTATCATTAGAATCATTAGAAATATATACATACTTTTTTTTAGCTAAAATATTTTTATCAATATCTTTCTCTAATTAAAATATTTACTGTTATTTCTTTGATTAAAATATTTATTGTTACCGTTACTCAGAAAATGGCACATTGATTCATCGAGACGTGATTTCATATTCATTTAATTTCAAATAATTTCAAGTGTTAAAACCTTTTAAATTACTTACTTTTTAAATTATATCATAAATATTGCCAAGATATGTTGATGTATAACATCAATTTTTGTGAAAATCCATTTTTGTAGAGTTTTTATTCATCCGAATTCCGAAAAGGTAATTTTAGTTAGCTGATCGAGTAATTTTTAGAAATTAATTTTTATGAATCATTTTCAATTCAATAAAGAAAGCTATGCCATATATTTTGGATATCTTATTGATAATATATCACCAAAATATCTTATTGATAATCAGACTAGGTCTGATATTTATAAAAAATTTTCACTCTTATATTATATAAGATTTAAAATCAATATTGGAATTCTGTTTCCGTTCATTTTTTTAATCACAAAATATAAAACAGAATTCGCAAAATATAATACAACATATATTCATTCAATTATAAGTACAATTCATATCAATTATTGTTATTGAAATAAAAATATAATTTAATTTAGATGTCAAAAGTTCTAAATTCTTTAAACTACTTTATATTGAAAATGATGCATGAATGGAAACATCCTGCTAAGAAAGAATATTTTCATTTTTTTTATTAATGTTATAAATGACAACAAGTATTTAAATAATTTAATATGAAATGCGATTCCAGTCTTATAACAAAGTAGATTGGTTTAGAAAAGCTAAATATCAGACATTTTAAAAGTTAATATTACAAAAACATGATATTAGCAAAATTAAAAAGAAAATCTACTAAAAAATATTAAAAAAGCATTTTATTATAAGAAAAAAATTTAATTTAAAATTTAATTAGACTTAATAGTTTAATGATAATTCATAAAATAACACTTCAATAATTATTGTTGTCATGATTTAAAAAAATAAAAAAATTATAATAATCTTTAATATTTAATTTTACAGACTAATTCTTTTTTTCATAAGATTGTAAATACATTTCAAATTAAATCAATAATTATTATAAAACTATTTAATATCATTTTCATAATATTAACAGAAGATTGATAAGAAAATTATTTTTTTTAGAGATGCTTTTATTGATACAACAACAAAAAAATAATTTAAAGAATTTATAAATTCATTCATTATCATAGCATTATATTCTTATCGATACTATTGAAAATCTAATCTTATTTCTGGTAAGAAAATTTATAATCAGAAGAAACTAGAAATTAATCATGTTATAGAGAAATTAAAAAAATATGTACAATTTTTTTAAACAAAAATGATACAATTTTAAATAACTTAATTACTAGTATTTATTTCCTTTTGGTTAATTAATTTTGATTCTTTCATTACAAACGATCAAAAATAAAAGAAAATGACTAAATATTAAATATTAAATATTAAAAAATTTATTGCAGTCTAAAATGAAAATTTAGGAAAACATTTTTTTTTTTATTTAAACAAAACTTCGTTTTCTTACATTTATATCATATTATGAAATATATAAAAATTTTTTAATCTTTGTTCCATTTTTGAAAAAATTAATAAGTTAAAAATAAATAAATTTACAATTACAAGCAAATTTAGAAAAATAATGAAATTATTAAGATTTTTTGAAAATTAACTTTTTAAATTTGTTACGTATAATTAATTAAGTTATTTAATGCATATAATTAATCTAATATTAATTAATATTAATATTATCTTATTATCTTAAATTAATATAAGTTATAAGAAATTCAAAAATATATTATTATATATTTTGAAAAAAATTTGACTTTAATTCCAGAAATATCTTTATCATCAAATTATGTATATTATATATCTTTCTATTCAACAATTTTAAGTTCATAAACATTTCTTTAAATAATTTACCTTACAAATATAGTAAAGATAAAAATTCCCAAACATTGTTGGTATGTATATAAAAATATTTAAAAATTGAAATTCTCGTTTATAGTTATTAATGTACTAACAGTAATTTAACAAAATAATATTTATCATTATTATATTGAATATAAATAATTTTTGTACAATTAAGGAGAAGATTTTTCTATAATTTTTCTTCATTCCAAATGATTTATTCACATCTTGTAATAATTTTCCTCAAACATTATAATGTAAAAAGAAGAAAAGTATGAGAAATATAAAAATATTAGAAAAGTAAAAAAATTTGTAATATAATGTATCAATATATATATAGATCATTTTTTGATTTTGATAATAAAAATAAAAACAAAAATTAATATTCAAAACTATTAATTGAGATTTATTCACTAAAAAATAATCAATTTAAGTTTATGAAATTAGATGAAGTGAAACAAAAAAAGAATAAATCTGTGCTGGCAGAAGCAAAATGATTTCATTCCATTTGTATCTTGTTTCATGCAAATTATTAAAACTTAATAAATAAATTTCATTCAATATTCTTATGTTTACTTATTAAATAGAGCCTTTAAACTTATAACTTATAAATATATTAATCCTATATGTCAAGATGAAAAATATCAAAATTTTATATTGTTAAATTTGTAATTCATATTATTGAATATTGTATGTTATTGAATAAATAATTATATATTCCCTAGATTAAAATTTTATCTATCTGAGTTTTTTTTAAATTTTGTAAATCAAAAAAAAAATGTGCAAAATTTTAGGTAAAAAATGTCTCAGACGAGAACTATATTATTTAACTATATTTTTTATTAATATTTATATATTTGCTATTATTTTGAACTTACAGAACATATTCAATAAACATTTTATTTTTAATATAAATAATATAATATGAAACTATAATATAATATAAAACTAGTACAATATAATATATTATCACATAATAGCAACACATAATATAATAATTTCATTAGCATAGCAACTAGCTTTTTCTGGCAAAATGATTGGTTTGTATTATCATGTTCTGATGATAATCAGTATTTTTATACTGATCAGTATGTTTATGATCAGTATGTTTACTATATTTATGTTATTGATCATTCAGGATTGATTAATAATGATCATTTTTTTAAATTTATAATTTAATTTTGAATATCAACTTGAGTATAAAATCTTTTGAATACAATAATATCAACATATTATTTTATATTTTATTAAATTTGAAATGAAGTAAAATCTTTGTTTAAAATTAATATTATTTATAATGTTTCATTCAACAATATAGTACAAAAAAAATGAATTTTTTACTAAAAAATTTAACCAAGTATGGTTTCGATATACAAGTACTTACGAAACTATTTATTATTATTATTATTAAAATGCATTATCTTAAAATTTTAAGAGATATTGTCCTTTAATATCATTCTATATGTTATATTTATAGAGAATATTTATGATCAATAAAACCTATTCTCATAAATATTTGATGAAGTTAATGTTTGGATTTATAAAATAATTTGAAAAATTTTCTTTCTAAAAATTTTTTTATATTTTTAAATGCTCTTTTTTTGGAAATATCGATTAAGAAATTTTATTTCGATCTTTAAAAAAAACAATTACTATTGTTTTATAAATCCAAATATTAATCTCATGAAATGTTTATGAGAAAAATGATAGCAATATCAGCATTATATCTATTAATATTTATTATTACAATTTATCATTGCAATTTCGATTGTTTCATATTTTATTTTGTCATTCCTCAGTAATTTCATATATTTTGCATACACGTATGTGTACAAAAATTCTATGCTAACAACTTTTTATGATAACAACTTTTTTTGCAAATATTTTGAGAACTAAAATCGAGCAATTATTAAATTAGAAAAAAGTTTAAAATTTTGATATTTTCTGTAATAAAAATCAAATTAAAAAGCGAGAAAATCTTTTTATGAAATATAATATTTTCGATAATATTGTTTTTCAATAATTAAGAATATTAATTAAAAGATTACTTCAAAAATTTCTCATTAATAATATCATTATTAATACGTCATATTTCTAAAAACAATTCTGATGTGTTAACGTAATAATTTACAATTAAAATTAAAAATAATATTATTTATTATATATCTGCAATAATACATGCAATTCAAGCAAATTTGGATAAATTTTATTTTGCAAATTCAATTTAAATGAAAGAGAAGAAGTGTATATAAGTCTGATAAAGAAACAATTTAAAGATCAAAGTTTATTTATTTTATTTGACAAACTTGATTTTGAGATTCCATTTCTAAATATTAGTAGAAATAACAATAAACATTAAAATTGATAAAAATTGCGATATTAAATTGGATACTACTTTATATATTTATATATAAAAATAAAAATTTTCTTGTAATACTTCTATTTTGTTTAAAATAATTATTTTATATAATTATTTTAATTTTATAATTAAGTTAATTTTATAATAATATATGTTATTTTATTTACTTTTGTATTCAGAATTCCAAGAACTAATAAAAATAAAAATCCACTATAAATAAAAATCCACTATACATATAATACTAATATATATCAGTTTATTATAACTGATCTTTTGATATACAGGCCAATTTTTATAACTTGTGTTAATTGCTATATTCAAAAATATAGCATATAAAATAATGCATATACCAGCATATAGTATACTCCAACCATATTGTAATTTTTTTTTCCATTGAAATATCTGTAGAAAAAATATCTCATTAACAATAATGATATGTATTAGCAAAGCATATTGGCTTTTTGGTGTCCATATTAATATATGGATAAAAAAATATAAATTTTTGTCTTAAATACTTCAATTGTGTCTAAAAGCACAGCACACATATTAGAATTCTGATAAACAAATTTATAAAATAACAATTCTCAGAGATTTTTTTAAAATTATATTTATTATATTATACAATTAATTATATAATATATAAATATAATTCTATTATATAATATAATCCATAAAATAATTATACAATTAATTGTATAATTATTTTTTAGAACAGATTTTTGTAAACATCTCAAATACAATTTTGAAAATATTCAATTTTCCAATGAGTAAGTTTATCTGTCAATCCTCATAAACTCCTTCATATCTCATTTATCATTAATATGATTAAAGATAATCTTCGTATTTTCTACAATTGTTTATAATTACATATTTTCAACATGTAATTCTTTTTCAAGAATAATGGAAAATTGTCATTTTATTTATTTATTAATGTAGATACAAACTAAAACAAAGAATGCAATGTTTTTTGAAAGAAAATATTAACTTCATTCTATTTTTTTTCAAAGTTATTCAACAGTTATGTGATTATTAAATTATGTAGTTAATCACATTTAAATTTAAAGATTTATCTTAAAGTATTTATATATAAGTTATACATATATTCATTATCCATTTATTTATTTCATTGTTTTATTTTATCCAATTATTTCATTGATTTTGAAATTTTTTTCTTGCATTTTAGAAGTTATCATTTATTTATACTATGATTAGTTTATTTTTATAATATCATCTTTGAATTTATTACACAAATATGATTGATTTCATCATTTTTACCATTTATTTCTTTTTCCACTTTTAATATAAAACTAGATCGATTAAAAATAATTATAAATATTCCCATATTTTTATAATCTTTATATAATATGGAAATTGAGGATTATATAAGTTCAATAAAATTATGAATTTTTAAATATCTGTCATTATGACAATTTATTAAATTTTATCAAACAGAAGAATTTTATTTTTGATCAGATCGATGTTAAAAAAAATTTTTTTTTTAATTTCTATGTTTTATTTTATTTTTTTTTAATTTGTTTTATCTAATATTTTGAATTCAATTAGTTTTAACATTATGTTTCAGTGGAATTAAACTTAAATTAAACTTAGAATAATTATTATTAAAATTAAACTTAGAATAATTATAATATTATAATATATAACTAATATAATTAATAAATAATATTATTTATATATTTTTAAATGTATTTTGTAGATATATATGATGAATGTAATATATTTTTGCGATAAAAATAATAATTTTTTTTCAAAAATATTTTTTATTAATTGGAATCTTTTTTTTGTAGTAAATAGAGAAATAACTAATTTTTTCAATTTTCTAATCGCTTTCCTAAATAATTATTTCACAATAATTATTTTATACATGAAAAATTAAAAATATAAATAAAATTCTTCATTATCAATAATTTTGAATTAATTTCTTTATTTTTTTGATAATTGCATTTAGTGTTTTGTTCAATTGTGTTTTTGATTTTTGTCAAATATTTTTCAATTCACGTTAATTTGGTTTTTTTAGAAGAATTTTCTGTGGAATGTATTCCGGATAAAATATTTTTAGATTTGTTTTCTTTAGACACCTATTCGGCTTGTTTCCTAAATTATACTTATAAATTTTATTATATCGCTGTCTGTTCATGAGTTTTTATATCGAATATTTATATCGAATATTTTGCAATTTATAATTTTTTTTCAAATATTTCTTTAAACTGATTTTAGTTTATGTTATTGTTGTATATGTATGATTTTATATTATATATTAGCGTCATGAATGTATTCAATATTACTTAACTTTTTTTTAATGTTTTTAATGTTATTAAATATTTTTTCTTTCTTAATTCTAGATAGATAATTTTTAGTAGAAGAAATGCGTTTTTTTTCTGAATTGCCCATTTTCGAATTGCTTGGATATAGTTCATCGTTTTTATGTCAATGCTGTCTTATTATTATTGTCTAAAATGGTAAAATAGGAGATTTGAATTTTATATAATTGTTTTGTTTCTTAATGTGAGAAATAATTTTTGTTACGGTTGTTTTTTATTATAGAATCTTTATAACAAAATAATTTTGATAGTTACAATTTTTTATACATGATCTTTTTGTTTTACAATTATTTGTATTAATTAATAAAAAAGTTCTGATATGATATATTGAATTCTTTTTATTTGTGTACATTTTTGGCAATATATGAATGAATACAATGCAACTATTTATTATTTTTATAATCACAGAATGCAGCTAAAATGTATAAATATAAACCAATCAAAAATTTCTTTCCTATGAATTATGGAAATTTTTTATGAATATAATTGCAATAAAAATAATACTGATATTCATTATAATATTTAATTATTGTAATTTCGGTATTGTAATAAATATATATATATTTACGTCCTACAGATATGAATGATATATAAACTCGATATTGGATTTAAAATATTTTACTTATCATGATTCATAAAGGATTTTTGATTAATTCATATAATTATACATTTTGATACTATCTATTTATACTATTTATACTATTTTGATATTGTCTGTTTATAGTGTTTACAATAATAATAAGAAAGCTTGCATTATATATATTTATACAATATATATTTATACAAACTTAGAATAAATAAAAACATAGAATAGATAAAGTAACAAAATTAAACAACAATTACGAACCATCATTAATTATTCATAGTCAATGAAACAAAACGTATAAAATATAACGAAGCCATTGAAGAAATGTTATACAATGTGTTTGTATAATAAAATTCGTATAATATTTGAAAGTAAAATTTTTTAAACTTTATACGAAGAATTATTTTTTTATGATTCTTTTGAATAAACGAAGAGAGACACGAAATATATTTCATATGTTTGCAAGCCTACAGTTAATCAGATTTGCTATATATTAATATCTCTATAAAGTCTCTATATAATTATATTATTATATTTACAAAATATTTATATCGAGTATATAATCTGCAAATGTACTTCCAATTATAAAATTGACTGATTTAACTTATATGAACTTACAATTTTTCGCTATCATTATCGACGTTATAATCTCGATATTCTCAAAAATATAATCTTTTTCTTCTATTTCATTATTCGTGATAATATATCATAAATTGTAGAATCATAAATTTAACTATTATAATCACTTATAAGAAAAAATCGCTGAGATAATACAAAATCTGAAGAAAGAAGAAGAATCTTAAAGAATCGATTTTGATGAAAATTGTAGTTTTCTGATATAGAAATCATTATCGGTCGAATAATGTTTTGAAATTGTTGAGAATAAGGTTTTATAATTAACATTCGCGTTTCATCGAATTCTGCAAAATCGATTTTGATGAAAATTGCATTTATTAGAAGCAAAAATAATTGTTTTTCCGTATTCTACTTCAAAAACGATCAGAAAGACGTTATCTAATACAAATTCGTATTGTTATAACAAATTCTTTCATGAAAAATTAATTTGATTCAAAATTATAGTTTTTCGAAACGAAAAACGCTCTAACGGCGAATTCTGCATCGAAAACATTTAGAGAGACATATCCAACACAAACTCGCTCTGTTACATCAAATTTTGAAACAAAAAATTGAATTGATAGCTTTTCGGCATGAAAATTGCAGTTTCGAATTCTACTTTGATATCGCTGAGAGTGATGTTTTCAAGCAGAATTACAATTCGAGTTACATTGAATTCGGCCACGAAAATTCAATTTTGATTGTAGGTTTTTTACGCTAATAACCTGCCATGAAATTATACCATGAAAAATTGATTTTGATTAAAATTGTATCTTTTCGACATGAAAATCGCTATTATGGCGCTGTTGGGCATCGAAAATGATCACAGAGACGTTATCTAACACATTATTATGACAACTTCTTCCATGAAAAATCAACTTGAATCAAAATTATAGCTTTTCGATACGAAAAACTATTCTGCTACCGCGAATTCTGCATCGAAAATCATTAGAATGATATTATTTAACAGCAATTTTCGTATTTTTATAATATTGATAATAATCGTTTATTCACAGCAAAATTTGATATGACACGACATTTTTGTGCTTAATCACATTTCTCCAACCATTTTCGAAGATTTCACGGTAAAAGCGACTTTCGTGAGTATTTTTACAAAATTTGATAAAATTGATTATTCATAGCTGTGAACGAATTTGCCATAATGTGTTGAATTTATCCTAATAACGTCGTAACAGCGAATTTTGTATCAAAATGTTTCAATTACGATAAAAATCGAATTATTCACAGCAGAATAGGACAAAATTCGACGCTTATGATAAATCACTCTGATCGTTTACGAAGAAAATTTCGCTGTAACAGCGTTTCGGGTGTCGAAAAGCTACAATTTTTGTCAAAATCGAATTTTCGTGGCAGAATTCAACGTAACTCGATCATTAGCTCAAAAACATCTTTCTCAACGATATCAAAGCAGAATTCGGAGAAACTGTGATTTTCGTTCCGAAAAGCTTTATAACTTATCGAAATCAATTTTTCGTTCCAAAATTTGACATAAAAGGGCGAGTCTGTGTTGAATAACATGTTTCTAACTGTGTTTCTGAACGTTTTCGCTGCAGAATTTGCCATAAGAAAATCAATAATTTTCATACAAATTGATTTTTCATGGAAGAATTTGACATAACAATGCGAGTTTACATTAGATATCGTCTCTCTGATCATTTTCGATGTCTAATTCGCCATAACAATTTTCGTGTCGAAAAATTACAAATTTACAACATTTTAATCAAAATCAAGTTTTCATAGCAGAATTTGACATAATTTGACGAGTTTTGTTGAATATCGTATTTTTATTTCGAAGTCGAATTCGCGTTTTTAGCGTCGACAATTTTTGTCAAAATCGAATTTTTTGACAGAATTCATTGTAATTCGATTAACAGCTAAAAAACGATATTCTCAACGATTACAATGCAGAGTTCGCCGAAAATGCGATTTTCATGTTGAAAAGCTACAATTTTTAATAAAATCGATTTTTCATGGCAGAATTTGACATAACTGGGCGAGTTTTAGATAACATGTTTCTGATTATTGTCGATGCCGTAACAATGTCTTTCATGTCGAAAAGCTAATGGTCTTACAACTATTAAAATAGTGTCTTCTAATTTTTTTTTTCATTAGCATCAAGAACACATATCTTATAAGATCTTTATATAATACTTTTACAAGTATTCCGTATTTTGTTATTTTTGCACGATTATATTTTTTAATCGAAAGTCTCTTCAAAAAATATACTCATCCAAAGGTAATTGTTAGATAATTGTTGACATTATATATTTCATCAAACGTTTTTTTGAAATAATCAATAATTTAATAAGTCTATTCGAATTAAAGGAACGTTTTCATTGTTATAAAAATTATTTATAAAAATTATTATTACAAAAATCTTCTGCTGATTATTCATAAGGAGAATGGAGTCTATACATATAGATTAGTTGATCAATAGTCGTAAAGATTATTATTTTTTACTTGATTCATTAGAACTATTAGATCTAAAAATTTCTTCATTTTTAATACCATATCTGTTCTTATTTTTGATATAATTTTATATTTACCTATTTGATAATGATTCCCTATTCAATTTCCTTATTAAATATTTATAAATAATAATAATAATAATTTCCAGTGAATAAATTTACATCGTCCGAGTTCTGCGAAATTCGGCATTTTTATGTCAGATTTGTCTTTGAATTATTTGGATCGTCATCTTTTGAGTCATTATATTCTAATAGCAATACACAACATCGAATCATTACATCTTTTTTATCACCACTATTATTAAAAAACTATATCAGTTTGACAGATTATCTAATTTATTTAATTATTTATTTAATTTATTTATCTAATTTATTTTATTTAATAAATAAAATTCTCCACTATCATTTTTTTTTATTCATCACGAAAGATAACATTTAAAAAATTATATAAAAATATAAGAACTTATATTCTAATAATTATATCTTAATTTATTGGTTGCTGTGACAATAGACTATCGATCGATAAGCATTGAGAACAATAAGCCGATTAATAGGCTATCGGTCGGTAAGCGTCGGGAATAAGCCGATTAATAGATTATCGGTCGGTAATGTATTAAAATACATTTAGACTAATCTTAATGTATATATAATATATAATATATGTATATTATAGATGTATATATAATATACATATATATAATGAATATATATATAATTATATATACATATATAATGTATATATGCATTATCTTTTGTAATCAGAAATGCATTTTGTGTAATTATTTATTTGTTCTTCGATAAAATTTTTATGTTAAACGATATTAATTCTTTCATTAATGAATTTAATATTTATCTTGTCAAAATAACCATTTAAACCATTACGTTGCCTCCTTTTGTTATTGCATTGTCTCTTTTCGTGTGTCATAAAAATAATATTGAAATTTATCAGGATCATCAGTTAAATTTTAAGTTAAATTTTTTTTTAACTAAGAATAGTATTCTACTTCCATTTCAATGCATTCTTTCTTTTGCAAAACATTCTGTTTTGTGTTTTGTCGTTAACGCAAAATTTTTTTTTATTTTTAATTTCTTAATATACATGATTATAGAATTCTTGACAAATACTTGAAACACTGGCACTAATATTGTATTTTTATATTATTTGCTTTGTTAATAGCGGATTAGAAACTACACATAAAATTGCTCGCTTATCACAATTGGATAAAGATAATGACCGATTGATACTTTCCTTTTTTTTTCCATAATTTTTAACATTTTTTTAAGAAATCATATATTCATTATATATAAGTTATTTTATAACTTCTTTTTATTACTATTGATATTTTTGCTATTGATAACTATAGTTCTTTTAATTCTAGAATTTGTTTTTTTTTGGATTCGTTTAATTTTTTTTTGCACTTCATACTTGCAAATTTATATAATATAATATAATTTATATAATATAATATCGTAATCTTTATTAATTTTTTTATTATTAATGGATGATGGAATACTGAGTCTAAACATATTAACAAAATATGCTATCATTTCAATCTCAGCATGGAACAGTATTTCTTTGATATTCACAAAACTTTATTATATTATGATTTATTTCTAACAAACCATATATTTTAAGCTCTTTCTGGAAAAGCTATTATTGGAAATTGAACGTTGTATTGTTACATAATTATATATTATATATATTATTATTTAATTGTAATTTCGATATTAATATAACATTTATATTAGAAGAAAGAATAAACTCTAAAGTAAAAAATTATTAATTATGGATTTACTAATATTTAAATATACCAATAAATATATACCAATATACAAATATACCAATATATAATTACATATATACCAATTTAACAATCATCATATATTAAAAAATAATTTGTGTTCATTATATATAAGTTAATAAGTTAATATATAAACATTATATATTAATAAGTTATATATAATAAGTTAATCATCTTGAAAATACATTTTCTTTGTACGTTATGTGAAACTTGTTCAATTAATCGTAATAGAAAATCGATATGAATTTAAATTTCCTTCAAACAGATGTGATTGGACTAAATATCTATCTAATAATCCACATTAAATTTATTTGTGTCTGAAACATTACATTTGCAATTCCAATATGGATTATTCATCGCTCAAAATAGAAGATTAATATTATTGTTAAATTTAAACTCATCCAGAATGTTGTTTTAAATTCCACAATTTTGATCCACATATGCGATCACTAACCATGTAATAAAAAATTGCAATTGTTCTTTTCGAATGTAATGTTGAATCGATATTTTATTTGAAATGGATAGTTTTTTTTTTTTTTGAAAATAACCTTTACTATGAATATGTTCACTCGGATCGAACAGAGTTATGAGAATTTTATTTGAAATATGTTCTATATTTCATGTACATCTATTTTTGTATGAGTCATTTTACGTATTACATAGGTATATATGTATATAGGTATATAGGTATATATATAGGTATATATATATATTTATATTATATATTATATTATATTATATTATATTATAGGTATATATATATATATATATATATAGCTATATATATATATATATATATAGAGTATATATGTATTTCATAAAGAATTTATGTATTTTAAATAATGTTAAATTTATTTTAGAAAAATTATAAAATAATTTAATTATAAATACATGTAATAAGAAAAAATATATTTAATTTTTTTGCTTTGACAGCCTGTTTCATCGTCGCTATTGAAAGAGATCCACGCCAAATGTGTGTATAACGCTCGTAGCTAGCTTTCGGTTTATCTTTTATGCTTCAGCAATACCGTCTTGACATGTTTTTCTATGTACATTTTTCTAAATGTTAAATAATTACCGGTATATTCAAGTTTAAGAATGAAGCATATAATGAATATGTTCATCCATAATAAAGTCTTTAATCATGATTTTGCCAAAATTTCGCTCCGTAAAAGTAAAAAATTTATTTACTCCAGTAATAATAATTTCTTACTGCATATTATTAGTAATAATAAAAAAAACCATATAATTTATTTAATATAATGTTTTCTTAATATGGATTCAAATCCATATCATTATTTTGATGTAAATTCATGAATTTTTAAAATGAAATTTTTTGTCCATGTTACATAATAATAGATCTTTGTTTCTTGGATTAATTTTATTTTTATGACTATGAAATGTTTATATTTGCTCATCTCTTTTTACACTGATAATCTAAAATTATCTTCATTTTCGTTATTCGAATCATTATTTGAATCCGTTAATCCATTTTGAAATAAAATCTTTTTTTTTAATATTTTCATAAAACTTTCATAAAACCTTTTTTTAAAATTAATTTTTCAAAAAAAACTTAAATTTTTGAATAATAATTAACAGTTATAGTATATAACCTATAACCGGTCTTTTCCGAATTTTTACATTAGATTAAGAAACAATTTTTATTATAATAATTTCTTATCGTATAAATATTTTATCGTCGAATAGAAAAAATAAAATTTTTTGATAATTAAGAAGTATTATGCATGTCGAAAGTTTTTTTAATATGTGATTAAATCTATATGCCAATAAAATGGAAAAATACTTTGTAGATATAGCAGAATTAATTAAAACGATTATAGATGGCGTTCGTATATACATCATCGTATGAATATTATATATATCCAACGATCGTAACGAAAGAGTTAATAAAAAAAAGAAATGAGAATAAATTTATATAAATGTGAATGGCCATTTGTTGGATGATTCAAAAAATAAGAAAAAAGAAGATAATAATAATAAGATAAAAATAAGAAAATAAGAAAAAGAAAGCAGAAACAAAATATTGTTTCTTAGTGACATTGAATCGACATAGAGAATAAATAATAAAATATAAGTCACATTCTTATACGTTGTATAGACTTAATTTAACGAATGTTTTCGTACATTCATATCGAATAAATCATGTTTACATTTTTTTAATACAATTCTGAAATTTTTGTTTTAGTAATACTTTTATGAACAGATTAATTATTTATCAGTTTTAATCATCTATTTCTCCCATTGTATATATTTTCGATATTGTTTTTATCCTTAACAGTATATTATATTGCCCACGAGTCATATGCATTTTCTACATATATTTTCATATTTTTAAATTATTTTTGAAAGATATGTGTTTCATAACACTCGAATAAACAATATGTCTTCATTTTTTATTTGTGTTGAGAAAATATCTTTTGTGTTAGAGATTTTAAGTTTTAAAATCAATATTTAATATTATTGTGTATTTTATCTTCATTCTTTCGAGCCAGGAATCGTCCTTTTCTATTTTATTTTTTTCGATATGTAATTTCCGATTTTCTACAGAAATTATATGTTATTTCTTTTCATGTTAAAATTACATAAATCACGGAAAACACGAGAATCATAGCGAATTTCAATATTTTGTCGCTTCTAAAATTCATAAAAGAACTTGCATGTTTCACATCTTTAACATTTATTCATTTATTAAATGATCTGTAAATCGTTCAATAATATTCTGCTTATAATACCAGGTCTTCGATCAGTAAACAATATTTTAAATTTGATAAAATTTTTAAACGCGATAACAATAAGATTTTTTATACTGTTCCATATTCATATCTTTAAATCGCTGTGTCGATTTAAATAGTAAAACTATTTTTGAAATATAATCTGCGATTGATCTTTTCGGATACATTTTATTTATTATAATATTTAATAATATATTTATTATAACATTTATTTTAATTTATTATAACATTTAATAATATTTAACATAAATTAATTTCAAAAAACTTACATTGATTATTTTATTTTTCTCAGCATATATCATACGAAATCTTGCCAACATTTACAGCAATAGAACAATCTCAATTAATCTCATGTTTTTCATCAAAAAAACTTCAACATTCTTTTAAATTCATGATTTAGCTTAATTTTTAGATTCGTTAATTTTTAGATCTGGAAATCTGGAATATTTTCAGTTTATTCACAAATTTTCATTTGCCATTTTTAGAGCTGATAATTTTGTCCATTAAAATAATGAAAATAATATATTTTGCTTCAGATATTGTTTTTTATTTTGTTATTTTATTTTTTTTTTTAACAATTATGATATTAGAATAAATAGATTCAAGATTTGGAGAATCATTCTTTTATATTTTTATATACAATATAAATTCGATGTTTTGTCAGCATATATAATTTAATTTAATAAAGAAATAAGTATTACTTAATATTATATTATTTATATTATAAGTAATATTTGCTATTTTTATAATAAACTTTTTCGTAATTTTTATACAATATCTGTTCAATGTTATAAAATATATTTACACAAAATCTTTTCGAATAATATTCTTTGTATAAAACTATGTGTTTTACTTACAATTATCATATATCAATATCATATCAACTTTTTTTGAATTTGAAAAGTAATTAATTTTATAATCATCTTATATTATACTAAACTAAACTATATTGCAGTCTAATTTTGTAACTTACTTAAACTCGCATTTATATTTCTTTTCATAAAATTCGTAAATTAAATATCGTAAAATTGATTTTTTATGTTTATATATAATAAATTAAATACACAATAAATACACAAAATGAAAGAATTGTACAAAAATGATATTTTTTTGTATCTGATTGACTCAGAAAATTATGGAATATTTAATAATATAGAAATTAATATAGATATTAAATCTAATTATAACCAACAATAAAACAAAACTAAAAGAATAACATTAATGGTTGAATATATCGATATTACATATCATTGAATTCGTCTTTATGTTATCTACAATAATATATGTTATTTATATAGAAAAAGTTATATAAAGTTATATAATGTCAAAAAAACGAAGACGATTTTTTATAAAAAAAAAAAAAGAAAAATGATTTGAGTTTTTAATTTTATAATTTGTTGAAGATAAAATAATTGATAATTGATAATTTTTCATTTCATCAATTATTTATTTTTTTAAACTATCTAAAATGTCTTAAAATCATGACGATTGATACGCTGATGACTATGAAGACTATAAAATATTTTGTTATTACTCTTAATAATTAATTTTGTTATTTATATAATATATTATGCTAATTTATATCATAAATATAAATAAAATAAATATAAAATAATTATGTATTTTTATTCAAAGAATAAAATATAACATAAAATGAAGAAAAAATCTGAATAAATAATAATTAAGAAATTAACATATATAATTAAGAAATTTGAATGAATTAAATAATATTAATTCAAATAATTAATTCAAATAATTATGTTAAAAAAATATAGATTGATAATCGATTGTCCGTGTTACAACGCAAAAAGATATATATATATATACACAATTATATACCTATATATTATATTTATTACAAATTTTAAACTTATATTGAAATTAGAACAAGGACGAAAGAAAAAATTCGAAAAACAAACAAAATTTTATATCAAATGCTAATACTAATCGATCTTTCGTTGATTATATATAGATATCGCAATTGTTAACTTGAGTATTTCATCAATAAGTTTGTTATACTTTATATGTAACAATTATTATTGTATTCCTAAAATGAATTCATTGTTCATCTTGTTTAGATTTTAAGACAAATTAAATATAAAACATTTTTATTTTCTGATTCTGATTTATTTTTATATATACATGTTTATTAATAATTTTTTACTTGATTTTTTAGTAATATTTTCTTGTTATTATTATTATTATAATTTTGATTTTTCTATCTCTATCATTTCTCATTCAAAAATTTATACGTTTTATATTTTTTATATGTTATCCTTTTATACGTTTTTTCATTATTTTTTCTCTTCTTTGATTTTTCAATCTTTTTTTAATTGACAAACCAGTAAGAATTAATTTGACAAGAGCTTTTTCTTGCCTTTTCTTTCATCAAATTTATAATATTATTTTCTGAAATTATGATATTAAAATCATTTAAATTAATAGAAGGAGTTACTTTAATTTGATTTATTATAAATTCTTATTCGGAATTATAATATCTGAATTTTTTCACTATGATCAATTATTAAAGAAGAATACAAAAAAATTATGAACATATGATTAAATGGCGTAATAATTCAAAAACTTGATAAAATATCTTTTTATGTTAATGTGACAAGCATTTGCCTCTTCATATCCGAAGAAATCGTCTTGTAATATGCTTTCCTTTGCATCATCTGGCACCAGTAGCATCGTATTAGAAGAAATTGATCATGTATTACCAACTAGTTTTATGTCTACCGGCGAAGAAGGACTAAGAGAAGAGGATCGCGAAATATTTATCAGCCGTATCTCTTTTATATAAAATCCGGAATTTTTAAAAAAAAATCGAGGCTTTTTTGTCAAATATACAATGCAATAGATACAAGAGAAATTTTTTCTTCGAGTCAACGTAAGGCAAATATATGATAGTTATGAAATACGAAAACACTTATCTATCTAACTTGAATGATTTGGAGAAATATTTTTTTCTCAATGATCTTCTCATACTCGTCCAATATGAAAAGTCGGATCATTCAAAACCAAAATGGACACTGTTCCTGGCTTTGACAAGATCGAAAAATGTCAGCTATAATCCAAGGGAATAATAAATATTCTCAGGAAGTTATATAATCTTTCAATAATTACTGAATTACAATCTATTTCTTGAAATCGCACTTATTTCTTATTTCTTAAAAAGGAAAAGAACAATAACGAATGCCTTTCATAATCAATTCTCTTATACTGATTATATCGTATTTATATATAATTGATATAAAACTTAAGGCATAATTGCATAGTATTTCTTATCAAAAGAGTTTTATATCAAAAAAAAGGATGTTATAATAATGTGCACATCCTGATCGAAATCTCACAAAGCAAAGTGCAAAAAGGCTCGATCGTAGTGCAATTGGATATTGGAAAAACATTTAATATATTATTCTATGAAAAGGGCGCTCACAGTCAGTGACCAAGATATATAAATTCATATAAAATACGATAGGTCAACTATCCAGTTTGTTCCACGGAGTGAAGGGGATTTTATTCTTCCGTGTTTCAATATATTTTTAGAACTACTTCTCTTAGAAGTTGGAGAAACAACCCGAATATAAAATTAATAACGAGAAATAAAGTATATCCTATTTGACCTTTGCCGATGATCTAATACTAGTAACGAGTTCCTGTCTAGGAATATCTTAAAAATAACAGAGAATTATTTTATCCTAAATATCGACATCTAAATGCCTTTTGATGTACCAATGAGAGATTTTTATTTTACGTGAAAAATTCCGATCTCTATTTTAATAGTAGAGAGCATATTTCGTTTGCGAAAATACGAATAAGATATTTGAGAGTTGCGTTCATTCTCTGGGATAGGTTAATTATATCATAAGAAGAAAAAAAGGTGAATTTACTTTCCACTTATCCCTATTATTTTTAATTGCAAGAATGGTATCAGTGAAAATGTTGAGGCAACTTGACAATAATCTTCGAGAATATTCTTCACTCATCAACGTCTACTGTTACGAACTTTATTTATGCGGACAAATGAAATGGAGAATTAGATTTCTAAAGTTGGAGATTATATGCATCAGTTTTAGTTTAAAGGGATTATAATTCCTTAATAACCTCGATCATTCAAGTCTCAAATCGTACGGGCAACTGGATTAGAAAATAAATTTAAAGCCTAACGAAATTCAATTGGTCAGTTAATATCGAGCACGTAACATATAAATCGATAAATAGAAGGTAGATGCAAAGAAGCGAGAATTAGAATATTGGGAATGTATACCATCCAAGAGAAAGCAATACATAATTTTATCAATGACGAAATAGAAAATGTAGTTCTACTATAACCCAATTCTATTAAAACTATCAAAATATCCGACAGTTCTATCGCTCTCCGATACACAGAGAACAAAGTTGCAATGAACAGAGCCATTTCTTAAATAGATGTATATTCTGTAGGAAGTGCTGAGCACATAAGAAAATGCTCGCGCATATTCTCGTTCAATGCACATCCAACAAAACAAGGCGCATTCGCCAGCATGATGACTTAATCGATTTGATCATCGTAAAAATTCCCAAATAAAATAAACAGTGATTGAAAGTAGTCCTCGAATCAATTACAAAGGAGCAAGATTTTCGTGATCCGTATCATAATCCGTTATAGGTATATAAGGATGAAATCTTGAATAATATCTTGAATAGGAAAAAATTATTAAATATTTGCCATTGCCCATCTTATTTCAAAAGGATAAATTGAGAACATTAGATGGCGAAGTGTTCCCTATAATCATAGATAATCGAGAAACAATCTCAAAATCAACCGGATTAGAAAAAATCAATACTCTACAATGATTTACTACTCTACATTGAAAATCATAAAATCTTTTTGACAATGTCTCTAAGCCTAAATCGAAATATATTAGGGTTTTCCATAAGTTTTTTTTTTTTGAATACGAAATGAATACACGATATTTATTGTTTAAGATTAATTTATTGCATTATATACGAACCGTTCTTCTCTATCACGTTCCATCTCTCAGCCTCATTATTCCTTTTTTCCAAAATTGTTGGGGTTTATTTGCAAAATATTTCTCGAGGTTTTTATTTCGCTTACGGATTGGAGCCATTTATCATGAAAAGAATTTTTTAATAACAGGAACAAGTAATAATCGGATAGAGCAAGATCTGAAGAGTACAGAAGATACGATAGAATGTCCCAACCAAACTGTGACTGCTTTTCTCTTACAGTCAATGCAATATACGGTTTTGCATTGTCATAATGGTTTCTTCGATTTGCCAATTCTGACCATTTTTTTGCTATAGCGGCTTTCAATTTATCGAGTTGATTGTAATATTTTCTAATTGATAGTTTCATTTGAGAAAGGAGCTCATAGTAGATTACATCTTTCCAATCTCAACAAATGGATGAAAGAACTTTCTTCGGATGAAGTCTAAGTTTCGCAACAATTGAAGGTTTTTTTTTGTCTTTAAATCAAATGCGTTTTCAATGCATTTTGATACAAAATCCAAGTCTACTCTCCAATGATAAGCCTCTTTAAAAAAGGATCTCTTTGATGTCTCTGAAAAAAGAAATCGCACGTAGAGTTCAAAAAGTCGATCTTCGTCCTAACTGTAAAGTTCAAATTTCACATCCCATCTTGGTCAGGTGATTATCTATCGTTTTCCTGAAAATGTTAGTGGCTATCCACTATCCACTTGCACATTGTATCGCGGATTTTCAGCGAGCATGGCTTTGATAAGGTATTTGTTGTTGCTGGGCGGCCGCAGAGATCTTCATTTTTCAAGTCAAAATTGCCAGCTCTATATCTCTTAAACCAATTATGAATTGTTGTAATAGTTGTAGCACCATTCCTGTAAACAATACAAATCTCATCTGCAATATCATTTGCACTATCACCTTTTTTAAAGCAATAAAGTATAACATGCCGCAAATACTTCCTTTGACTATTCATATGGTGTATCATGAATGGTGTAAAAAAAGTTTTAAAAGAGTCAACGAAACATACTTTAAAAGAACTCTAGAATAAATGAAAATAATAAACAACAATAATAAGTCTGCATATTCATTCCTAGCATTCCTGCAAAGTCATTCCTAGCTTGGTGCGAAAGAAATTTATGGAATACTCTAATATTATCAGGTTATCGATTATGATATTCCCAAACATGTTCACAAGCTTCGCGAATCACTATAAGGATATGATTTTTTGACAACTTTGACTATAGCCATTGTACATATTTATTTACTCATTTATATATTATTTACTCATTTTATATTATATATATATTTGTTCATATATTGATTAATATTATTTATTTATAATATTATTTGTTTTATTTATGTATAATTTTAATTACTTTAAAATTATGATTTTAAATTTTGATATTTGTTTTATAATCAAGATTTCTTTTTTTTTTTTTTAGTGTTTAACATTTTATATGAATTTCCAAATCCAGAAAATCCAGATAGATTTACAACATTTTATTTTAACACTAGAACTACCGGATCAAAATGATTGGTTTTATTATTCTTTTAGAATTTTTTTTTTTTAATATTTTTCTATCTGAAAAATAAGATGATTTTTACAGTACATCAAAATATTAAATATTATGGATTTCATTTTTTCTTTAATTTAATAAAAGCGAAAACAATATAAGTATATATATTTATTCCTACACCAATCAAAATAACTGATTTAATAAGATTTAATAACCGTAAATAAAAATTTACAAAATATGAATATATATATTGACCAAAATATCTCCATATAGATAAAACTCAGATTAATGTTTTATATTTGCATTTTTCACTCAAAGAATTTGATATATTTTTTTATATTGCGTTTCTATTATTTCTTACGTGCAAAATATATCAATTTTGAGACTTTTTTTTTCTAAATAGATAAGGAAATTTTTTTTTATATTAGAATAATTATACATTATTTTTTCGTTTTATTTTATGGTTAGTTTGAAGCCCTAAAATAAGCAAACAAAAAAATTTCTAATTTGTTATACCAAATAAATGATATTTCAATTAAACTTTCTGATAAAAAAAATAATGAACATAATGAAAGTGAATTATTTGATAATGATAGTAGTAATAATAACTTATATTGCAATCAAAATAATAGTGATAAATTTATGATAATGAAATTTCTAACGAATCTTCTGGTAGCGAAAGTAATTGGGATGTTATTGTAAATGTTTGTAAAAGAAAAAAAGCCATGCCATTATTTTCAAGTTCTGAAGATGAAAGTGATATACTAGAAGATCAAAACAAAATTTCATCAGATGGAACTATTTGGAAAAAAATAAAAGACAGTGCTAGTCCTGGAAAACCGCCTATTCATAATATTTTCAAAGATATAGCTGAACCAATAAGATATGTAAAAAGAAATATTATGAAAAATATTATGTAAGCAGCGTTTTCCTTGATTATCGACGATAAAATTTTGGAATACATAAGAACTTGCACTGAATTAGAAGCTTCTAGAGTTTTGAAGAAGAAATGATCATTAACGCAAACAAAATTGAAAACATTTAATTTATATGCTCGCGGGACATATGAAGCTAAAAATTTGAAATCTTCGTATTTATGGAATAAACAATGGGGGCCTAGCTTTTTTTCATCGACTATGAGTAGAAACAACTTTATGGATGTGATACGTTTTGTTCGATTTGATAAAAAAAATGAAAGAAGTCAAAGGTTACGAAATGATAAATTTGCTCTAATTTCTACAATATAGAATAAATTTATTGAAAATAGAATTGTTATAAGCCAGGATAAAATATTATTGTTGATGAACAGTTATTTCCTACGAAAGCAAGGTTATTACTTAATAAACCCGATAAATTTGGAATAAAATTTTGGCTGGCATCGGACGTCAAAAGCAAATATGTGATAAATGGATTTCCATATTTAAGTAAAGATGAGGTTCGAGATTCATCAACATTGTTTGGTTAATTTGTAATGCTCAAACTTATGGAACCATATCTCATGAAAGGAAGAAATGTAACTACAATTTTTTTAGTCTATCACTAGCATCAAAATTATTAGCAAAAAAACTATCTTAGTTGGAACGATACGCAGCAATAAGAGGGAATTACCCAAATTTCCAAGAAAAGATAAAATGCCATATACAACATTATTTTATAAATCTAGTGAATGTTTTCTTACAATTTATTAAAGCAAACCGACCAAGAAAGTGTTTTTATTGAGCACAAAACATAAATTTGCTATAATTGATAAAAGTAAGAAAAAATTACCTGAAACTATATCATTTTATAATTAAACAAAATTTGGCGTAGACACAACTAACCAAATGGCAAAGAAGTATAGTGTCAAATTTGAGTCTAGAAAAAATGGCACAATATTCTCGATTTGGCTGCAATAAATACATGGATTCTTTACTAAAGAAACGACTGGAGAAAAGATCTCGAGAAAAAACTTTTTATTTCAATTAGCGAATGAACTTGCAAATGAGCATAGAATTTCACCAAATGAACAATTGCAATTGAACAAAGCGCTAATATCAAGCAGGGAATCGACGACTGCACGAAAATGGTGCCAAAATGGAAACTGCAATAATAATAAAACTTCAAATGTTTATATTACATGAAAAAAATATATTTGCGAAAAATGTACAAAAAGAAAAATGTATGTATGTAAAAAATGTGACGAATGATACTTTGCAATAAAGTAATCAGTATTTTTTATTATATATGTACATATAATGAAAGCTAAACCTATCTATCATCTAAATAAACTCATACTAAACATATCTAACGTAATTATAATTCATTTCATCAGTTAATATAAATCGTTTTGACTGATATCGGTGAAAATAAGTATATGTCCATCTCTGATAGTTCTAGTTAAATTGTAATTGATTTCTAATGTTCTCTTATGTTCCTTTTTGAATTATGAAATAAATATTACATTATATTTCCAAGGCAAATTTCATTTCATATATATCAAAATGATATCAGAAATTAGATAATTGTGAAATTCGTACGATATATATGAGAATTTGACGAAATGGCTCAGTCAGGAAAAGTTATAAAGAATTTATAAAGACAGGAGAAGTTATAAAGAATTTATAAAGGCAGGTATAATGGAAGGAACGTCTATTTCCGATTATTTCATACGTTTTGATAAGGCTTGGAATTAAATAAAATTTTATTCGAACAACATATTGAATTATGCATGTGTATACATGAGATCCTAATTAACAATATGTTTAAATTTTTTATTTTTCCGCATTTTTATTTTTATTATTTTTCAAAAGATGTTTCTTACACGAACATCAAGAAAACATTAATACATTATTTCGGTAGTCAATGAAATAAATATCAGATTGAATATCAGATTTCATTAAATCTGCCAGTTGAAGAGTGAATTCATTGTCAAATGCACTTTGTGTTTGAAGTAACTTTGCTAATTATTGTTAGATTTATTTTTGACCGGAGATCGGAAGGAAGATACCAAGGTGGACATCCTGGCTTGATCTTTAAAGATATTCTAAAGAAATAAGTATAAAAATAACTATTCCCACTAAGAAAACAGAGTTCCGTTTTCACGAACTTGATAATCCGAGAACCGGATGAGATAGATTTAAGTCAGATATTTTGCTATAGCTGATTTTTATTTGTATGAAAAATGTAATATTATAATGAAATGAATTTCATGAATCTCAGCTGCGATATAAATAGGCTACGATAGCCTTCCACGCATGTAAATTAAAATAAATAATTAATATAAATAATTAATATAAATAATTAATAATAAATAATTAATAATAAATAATTTAAAAAAAAATAAACAGCCAAAGCTGAAAATTTATGAGCATTAGTTAATAATATTAAAAACAATGTAAAAAGTATAATCAGCTGGCTGAATTGTGAATTGTTATGCGTCAACTATTTATATTAATATGTATAAACAATCGTTAAGTTTAATGATACCGCCAAAACTGAAATTTAATTAATAATTTATATTTATTATATTATTATATTTAGTATAGTTTAATATGCTAATTTAAACAAAAAAATAATCAGCTGATTGTATGAGTGAAAAACCATCAGCTGATAATTTATATAATATAAATATAAAATAAAAAATAAATGAGAGATTTCAATAAAATGTTAATACTTGATGCACTATTGCATTTGAACATACCAAATTTAGAATTATAGCGGTAAATTAATTTTGTATGGATGCTTTTACATTTTTTATAATATCATTTTTTTTAATATCATCAGATACACTGATGGATTAGTTTAATTTATAATGATAGATCATACAAACAGAACCTTTATTATTTAATAATAAACCTCACCAACACAAAAAAAAATCTTGTCTTGTTATCATTGAAACAATGAACCAAAGTAAAAAAGTCATTATCGAATATGGTGAAAGTTATTTAGAAATATGCAATTTGCGATCGCTAAAATTAGTCTACAAATCCAATGTAGTAATAAACCACAATTTAATAATAATTTTATTTATTTATTCACATTGGTATTTTTCATATCATTTAACGGTCTCTTACTCAACACACAGTCAGTTGATTATTTTTTTTGTTTAAACTATCATGTTAACTATTAATTACTCAAATTTCAGTTTTGGTGGTATCACTAAACTTAACAATTGTTTATACATATTTATATAAGCGGCTGATTGTACTTTTTGAATTGTTTCTAAATTATTAATTAACGCATAAATTTTCAGCTTATCTTTTTTTTAATTAATAATTTATATGCGTAGGATCATAACTTTCTTTTTTTTTTAACTTTGATTTTTATCATTATTAATTTATATAATATTTCATTTTGATTCAGAACACATGTTTTTATTCATTTTTCAAAAATTCGAATTTTTTTTTACATCAAAAAATCGTTATAAAGTTTTTCTCTGTATTTAACCATAATTTAATTACATAATAGCAAATTGTTATACGCAGCATTCTGAAAAAAATTTTTAGATTTTGATGTAATTCTTTATTTTCATCTTTAATTAAATACACAATTTTCATAATCGTAATTTTCGTAATTTATTTTGAGAATATCTTTTAGTGAATAATACAATGAAATATTAAGTAATTAATTCTATTTTTTTGTTTCTTTAATGTTCTTTCAATCAATTTTTATTATCTTATTATTTTTATATATATATCTTTACACAATCTGTTATAATGAAAATGTATTTTGAAAATCTCTATTTTTCTATTTTTTCGTTGAATGCTTTAAATATATCAATTCCTCGTATTGTACAATGTAGCAATAATACTATTACTAATAAATCTTTATTTTAGAGAGTTATTAATTATTAATTATATGAAAATAAATAAATTATATGATAATGTTTTTAAAAAAAATTATTTGCAGTTTTGCAATACAATTTTTAATTTATTTGAATTCATTATTTCCATTAATTTCATCCATAATCCATTATCTATTATTATCTATATCTATTAATTTCATTAACATTAAATAAAATATTAAATGAAAAAAATTAACAATAGTACATTTTAAATATAGTTTTAAAATTGCTCTGCACTATTATTATAAAAAGTTTTCTCTATTTGATTAATTGCACTTTTTTTTGTAATTGTAATTTTGATGTAATTCGATATTTGAAAAATAATTGTTTACAATTTCTAATACGATTAAGTATGATGTTTTATTTATGATTTTTCTTCTTCTTCATTCTTGTACTACATTTTCAAATTAACAAGTATTTTTGTTCATTGTGCAAAATATAAGATAACAAGGAATATTATTTAAACTGTTTTTAATACATAATAGCATATATAAAATACATTCTTCTATATTACTAGAACAATGACGCAAATGCATTTTTTATTTTAATTATGGATTTCATAAAATATACTGTACATATAGATATTGCTTTTTTTTTCTTTTTATATTTTGATTTATGATAAAAAAATTTCATATACGTGAATGTATATGAAACATATATATCATATATTTTTACATGACATTTGATGTAATGACGAAAAAGATTACATTTTATTATTTGTCCAAGTTTTACATTGCAAAGTAAATAAAAGTTATTCACAATAATAAAAAAATTCATTATTCCAGCTTTCTTGAAATACATGATTTTCTATATTAATCTTTTTCTTTTTATTTATCATGATTATCGTCATGATAATAAAAATATTTAAAAAGACACAAATTCAATGAACCAAATATTTAATAAACTTCTTGAGAATAATAAATTTTAAACACTATAATATTTATGTAAACATAGATATTTAGAAGCTTAAAACTAACAAGCAAGGAAATAGAAAGAGATATATCGACAATATAGTAAAAATATAATAAAAAAATTAATTTAAAAAACAAAAAAAACAAAAAAAAATTAAAATTAAAGTTTAAAATAAAAAAATAAATATAGAAATAAATAACTTTTTGAAGAATGGAATTTATAAATTAAATTTAATTTTTCAATATAACTATTATATTTCTTTTATTACAAGAAATCAATTTTTTTCAACATTCAATATTGTATCATTTGAACTTCCCAAATCGAAATCTTCCGATCTCTTTGCATTTTTTACAATTGCAAAATTTGTAATATATACTTATTACTTATTATAGAAAAATAGTAGGTAATGCAAAATCACATTATCCAATTTTCAAACACATTTTTCATGATAACAAAAAATGTTTCCGATGATATCAATGATTAATACAGAAAAAGTTAAAAGAAAAAAATCAATATTAGAAATAATAAAAAAATAAGAAAAAAATATTTTAAACTATTCATTTTCAAAATATTTTAAAGCATTATATAGAGCAAAAACAATGTAAGCACACAACGCCATGTTACTGTTTAGACAGCTGATACTATTATATTTCATATTAGATTAATATATATAATAATATATATAAATATAATAATTAATAATAAGATAGAAAAAATTAAAATTATTAATTAAATATTTTATATAAAATTATATAAAAGGAAAATATATATAAAATTAAATATATTATTTTAAATTTTTGAAACAATATACATAATAAAAAATATATATATTTATAAATATTATAATAATTTTAAATTATAAATAATATTATATATAATAGATACATTAAATTACATTTATAATTTTATATAATAACTTTATATAAAATTTTTTTTATATACAATATATAATTAATATTTTATTTTCCTTTGTTTTTTTGTTGTTATCTATTTGGCATATTCTCTTGATATTGACTTTATATTGATATTAACTTATAGATGATTTGTGATTTAATATTCCATTGTTTTGTTTTAATAGTTTACAAATAGCTTAATAGTAATGGAATTTTCAAATTTTCCTAATCTTATTTTTATAATTAATTACAAGTTAATTAGATTGAGATCAGAACTTTTAGCTATTGTAATACTAAAATTTTTATTCTGCAAATTAATTTTTTTTTTTATTAATTTTATAGTATGTTTTAGATTTTCAAAATATAGCTTTTTTTCCATAAATTTTCTTCTAGATTGTTCAGATATTGTTCTTTATATATATAATATTACCAATTTTTATTAAAATCTATTTTTTTATATAAACAACTAGCATATAATTGCTTTCAAATTTCCAAACTTCATTTTTTGTTCAACTCCACATATAATATTCACTTCTTCTGTTCTTTTTAATGACTAACTATTCATTATTTTCTTTTCCATTGAATTTCATAACTGCTTTTTTTTAATATTTTTGGTTTTTTTGAATCTGAAATAATAACTTACAATTTCGCAAGCCGCTTTATTCAAAATAAATTATCATTTATTTTCATCTTTCATTTTTTTTTGTTTGACATTGAAGCACATTTATATTATTTTTCTAATTTTTGTTACAATCGTATGATTTAGTTAATATTTTTTTATAATTTTTCGTTATATCTTTTATATATATAGTACAATTTGTATCATTCGTATAAATATCCTTCTAAAGAAATAAGTATTTTTTATTCTCATCAAGCAAATATTATGACATATTTATATTCTTCTTAGAAATAATTATTAAACTGAAATAATTTGTATAATCTAGAATTAAAAAATTATCCATCATTTTTTTGATATTCTTAATACAATGATATAAATATTAAATCGAATTATAATTAGTTTATCAAATCAAATTGAATTTTCGAATTTTTCGAGCTATTTGAAATTGATAAATTCTTTGAAACAATACGACTTTTGAAAAATCTAAAAGGTTCGAATATTCAAACTCGGTAAAATTTCGAGATATTTGAAGATGAATTTTCAATTCGAGAAGAAAATTTTACAACAAATATTGGTTCAGATCTCTAATTTTTAAGATCTCGGAAATATTCAATTGTTCAAATTATTTATATATTTTTATTATTATATCTATTATAATTTACTGATTATTATATCTCTCTAATTTAATTTGTTTAATTTTCATATTTTCATGAAAATATGTTTCCTCTAGTATTTAGTTAATAATTTAATACGTTAAAATTTTCTATATTACAAAATATTTTTTCACTTGGCATTTATAGTGGCAGATATTTTTAGAAAGTTTTTCATCAATAATGCTAAGTTAGAAAACTACTTGTGATTTTTTTTTAATATCCGATGTAGTTTTTTCGTTTGTATCTTTCACATTTATATTTATTAAGAATTGCGAAAATTTGGGACAATGTTGCAAAATTATTTATACATAAATTTCTATATATATTTATTCACTGAATTTATATAATATGCATATATATATATATATATATATATATCATGACGATATTATTATTATGATACTATCATATTATCTGTAACGTTTGTATTCGTTATTAATTCGTTCTTAGACATTTTTATTATTCCTTCTTTGTTAATAGAAAACAAGATTATTTTATTTAATAAAATTAATCAAATATTCTACTATTTATTTCTAATATTCATTTCTGTATATCATCTAATAGTCAATTTTTCATATATGGATTAATAAATATTCCGAGAAGAATAGGCTTATGAATATAAACAAATTGAAAAATTATCTTTCTTTAAAAATTGTCTATTTCTTTAAATGATTTCCATACTTTAATAATAATTTATTATTTCTCATTCTTCTTATAAATTATCAAGTATTCTATGTTCAGAAAAAATTATATTTATGGAATTTTAAATTAATTAATCTATATCTCGAATAAACGGAAGTAATATTTTATCATATATACTCAATATATTTCTTATACTTTTAATAATTCTATTCATACGGTAATAGACCATAGATAATAAATAAGTCATCAAAAATCGTAATGTTTTTCATGCATTTTTAACAATTAGCTGTAAATATTCAATGAACCGTATTTTATTTTAGTTAAAAAATAAGTTAGAAAAATCATTACATATATATAATCCAAAAATGTTGGAATATCCATAAGCTGGAGATTTTTGAGATCATTTCAATCAATATTTTTCTTTAGAAAAAACTCTGTTACAGTTTTATTAACGAATAAAAAAACATTAATCAATCATCGAGCCGCAACAATAGCGTTGGTTGCCAACCGAGCACGAACAAATCTAACATATCTCGAAAATAAAAAAATATATTAAATTTATTTATTTATATTCATCATATAATTCAATATAATTTTTTATCAATAAAAAAATTTATTATATTCAACACACTTACAAAAGTTTTCGCAAGGAAAATATTGCTTGAAATTATCAGAAATTTCCAGTTTATCAAATATTTTCGCTTTTTGGAATATTATGTATATTCATTAAAATATGTTCATTAGTATCTAATTAACGTTACCTGTTGTTAATATTATTATTATTATTATTATTATTAGATATAAGCGAAACATGGAAATCCATTGTTCAAAAAGTCATTGCTTTTATCATATTGCTAACATTATTCATAATAATATAATAAATTAAATTTGTATAAATTAATGCTTATTATTTAAGGATTTTGTAAAAAAAACTAATTTAAATTTCGACTTATATGAGATTTGATATAATAATGAATGATAATGGTGAGTATATTTCTTCTTCCAAATTGTTACAACAATATATCGTTAGTGAAATATATCTGTTTGCTGTATCCAATTATCCATAAAAAATGATGCAATCATCATATAATTCCTAGTAAATAAATAAGCAAATAAATACACATACATATAAATATAAACATATACATATGTATAATTAGATAATTCATTAATAATTAATAATAACATGTAAATGAATACATTATTTAATTAAACAAATTAAAAGAATTTAAACTACTTACTTAGAAATTATATAAAAAAAATAATAAGATTATAAACATTTAAATCATTTAAAATGATTTTCTTTTTATATTCTCTTTCTCATTTTAATATATTTGTGGTATTTGAGAAAACGTTGTCTGAAATAATATTTCGTACAGAAGTTCAGTTATTTTTAAAAATTTCTTGAAATCTTCATCATTGACTATACTATATAGCTGAAAATCTAATATTATCATTTCAATAGCATTTGATAATTGAGAATTTCTATTTAACATAGCTTTTCTTTTTCGCAAAATTATTTTTTCCTAATATTTTATACTGCAGCGATTTTAGAAAATTATTATAATTAAATTATTAACTATTTGTAGATACTTTGTTTTATACATTTATAAAATACTTTGTTTTATATATTTATAAGAAACACAATATGAAATCATATTTTTCTTTGAGAATCTTAGTATTATTAAATATATATCTTGTGTTCGATTTAATTTTTTGAAATGCTTCCATACAGCACTTGAATACATTTAGAATTAATAATATATTTACCAGTTATGTCTCTTTGCACTTCACGAGTTTTTATTTTCTGTCACTATCATCATCACTTATCATCACTTATCATTATGCTGTCTCTAATACTGAGCATAACTAATACTGTTTGATTAGTTTCTGACATTCATGAAAAAAGAAGAATATTAATATCATTAGAATATGTTCTATATATTATATTTCTTTGAATAAACAAAAACGTCATGTTTATTCTTAAAATATATCTAGAAATGAATCAACAATCGGTATAAACATTATAGATAATTACGATAGTAATATCATGACGATATATGTATGCATATTACATAAATTCGACAAGTGAATATATAGAAATTTATATATAAGCAATCGTCCAAATTTTCGAACTATTGCAATTCCTAATGGATATAAATGCGGAGGATACAAATGACGATGTAGTATTGGTTGAAGCTGAAACCATGATTCTGAATGAAAAATTAAATGAAAAAATTGATTAAATGAAAAAATGAATTAAATGAAAAATCTGTGCCTAATACTGATACATTATAATATAATACTAATAATAATATATAAATACATTATAAATGAAATATTAAAAAAAGAATCACAATCTAAGTTAGTATTATTAAAAAACTTTTTGAGAATGCCTAGTATTAAAGAATTATTTTTTATTATAAAAAATGTTATTATCGTATCATTGTATTAAATTATTAACTAAACATGTAGAAAAAATATCTTTTCTTCTAAAAAAAATATAAAAATAAATTCATTAAATTAGAGTTAAATCTCTTAAAATAATAATAGTAATAATTTTATATCAATAAAAATTTTATATCAATAGTTTGAAATTCATTATAACTATTCGAAATAATTTTTTTTTTAATAAGAAATTATATAATACATATATTGCATATTACATTACATTAAAATTCTAAAATAGTTGTTTATTTGAAAGTAACCTGTTTTCTTTTCATTGAGAGAATCTGCTATGCAAATGACATGCAATATTGTACTGCTGTCAGATGAGCATTTCCATTCCATTATCATCTTATTCTACCTAACGCAAAAATAAAATATTTATGAATCAATAACTAAGTTTTATTGAATTATATAATTATATGATTCCATTTTTTCATCATTTTGATGTCTTGGAGAATCCATTCTCCAAAAGTATCCCACATATTTAAAAACACTCTGTACATTTATTTTTTTTCTAAATCATAGAAATAATAAAAAATTTCATTTTTCAATTCATTTGAGCCATGCAAATTAATTTTTTTTATTGATAAAAATTATTTTTTTAATTGTTTTTTCAATAAAATTGTATTTTTGTAAAGTCTATTTGCAAAATATTTTTTCTTATATTATTGATGTTAAAAAAAAATAGATGTTTCAACGTTTTTAAATGTTTACATTCTTAATACATAATATATTTATTTTAATTGTCACAATCTATTGTTTTGCGATTTCCCTTTATTTAGATATTTCTTGGATAATAACTCATTTCTACTGATCCGTTAATATCTATTCAAATTCTATTCAAAGACATTCATTTTTCATAGTTTTTCTTTTTTTTTACTATAATTATTATATTATATTTTTTATTTATTATATTTTTTTATATTTATTTATTATTTATTATAATAAAAAAATTATTATAATAAATTATTTATTATATTTTTTTAATAATAAAATATTATTATTCAATTTCTTCAAGTAATTAAAATTAATTAAAAGTATTCAAGTAATTAAAATTTTGCAATTTTCAAGATGGATTACTTTTCTGGTTGAAAAAATAAAATACAATTTCATTTATATTAAATTTATTTACATACTAAATTTAAAAAATAATGTATTTTATACTATTTAAAAATATATAATACATCTGTTTTTATGTACTGTTTTTATATAATACTTTTATATTTAAATAATAAACAATTTAAGATATATATATGACTTATCATTTTGTCTTTACATTCATTTATATTCTTTCAGCTTATATTTATATTTTTTTTTATTTATAAATTCCACAGAATTGATTTTTCATATATTTATGTACAATAAGATATATGTAATATATATAGTATTCAAAATATATGTTAGTTTGCATATTATATATTTAGAATTAAAAAAAAAATGATGAATAATCTTTTTGTTTTTATATTTATGATATAAAACCTATATTTTATATTTCTTATATTATTATATTAAATATATTTCTTAAAATTTACAATGAAGTTTTATTCTATTTTGATTTGTTTAATTATTAAAATATAATAAAATTATTTATAAAATATATATAAAATATTATAATAGAATTAAAAATAGAATATTTTTGGAGAATAATTCAAAAGAATTTTATATAAATAATATATATATATAAATATAAATAAAGATATATATATATAAAACATATATATTTTTATATGTTAAAATTATTTTATTTTACAATATTAAAAATATATTAACAAAAAATATATTAATAATTAATATTTAGTAGAATTATTTTTATTAACTATTATAAAACTATTTTTATAATTTCTGATATCCACAATGATATAGAATTGACAATAATAGAATTAATGACATAACAATTAACTAGAATTTTTTCAAGTTTTTTTTATTAAATTATATAAAATAGTTAATTTAAAAGCTTTTTTAATGTTTAAATAATGTAATATTGTGTTTAAATAATGTGACTAGATTAATTATCATATAATATTATATTATCTAAAACAAAAATTAAATAAAAATGTTGAATAAGAATTTATGTTATTTTGACCGAAATTGAATTAATAATATAATATAATTCTATAATCTATAAAATAAATTGTATTAGTATATATTAATGAATTAATAATATTTTATGAATTGATAATAATTGAAAATATTCTATCAGAAATCGATTAAAATAGAAAAAATAAAACATTTCAGATATTTGAAATTTATAAAAAAAGCTGTGATGCTAATATTCCATTCATAATTTCATTATTTCAATGAAATAGGAATTTACGATAACTATTATTGTATCTAGATGATCTATCAAATACAATATAATTTTGAATTTATATTTAAATATTACTTTGAAAAAATTTGAGATTTTCACTCGATTATGGAATCTTTTTTTCATTTGTAAGAAAATTTAAATAATTTAAATAATTTGATCCATATATATGCAAATACATAATACTTTTATACGATAAAGGTCAAATTTATTCATATCAATATCAAAAGCAAATAATCATATCAATCCATTATTATGGATTTATCTTTTTCTTTCTTTTTTCTAACTATCGATTTTATGCATTTTTTATTAAATTTTACATTTATTTTACATTTTATATATATTCTCGTATTTGAACTAAAGCAATTGAATTTAATTTCATCTGTTTTTTCTATCCCAATTTTTCGAATTGTTTAAATGCAATGAATAAAAAACGTGTAATAATAAATAATAAATAATAATAATAAAAAAAGTGTAAGGATAATATAATTCTAGTAACAGTTCTAGTGTAATTCTAAGTAATAGTTCCAGCATATTTTAACTAAAAAAAATTTTTCAATAGTTTTAATTACGATGTAGATATTAGTTGCAATTAAATTTATACTTCAAATAATTGAATTCTATTTAATATTATTAAATATTATTTAATATTATTAAATATAATTTTTTAGAAAATTATATTTTTCTTTAAAAAGAAATTTTTAAAATTTTTAAAAAGAAATATTATATTTATATATTTTTAGATTCATAGAATTCAAACAATTTTCTTAAAAAGAATTTTTAATTACTACTTCGAATTAGAAGAATAATGAAAAAATATTATTATAAATATTAATTATCAGTAAAATTTGAGATATATAATGAACTATTAAATTTAAATCTAGATTTTGTCAGTCTTGTCATCTTAACAATTTCATTTGTTCAATATTTTTAAATATTTATAATTTTGAAATAAATGAATTTATGAAATAATATATCAAGACGAATTTGCACATTAGTTATATTTATTATAAATATTATAAATATTTTTATTTAATATTTTTGCAAAGTAGTGAAATAACAAAGTAATTTTCATATTTGATTTAATAATTTATTATAATTCGTGCACAGGTTATGCAGTCTATTCCATGGGATTCTATATTAAAGAAAAACTTCTAGACAATACATCAGTCTACATTACTGAACTAATTTATCAAGTTTTTAAAATGCCATTTATCAAGTTTTTAAAATTGTTCACGATAAAGCTTATCAAAAAATCGTAGTATTTATTAACTCCAAAAATGCAACAACGACTATCAACAATTCAGAATTAAATAACGAAATTATAATTCAAATCTTCGAGATTTATGAAAAAATCATTGTAACACAATCTTATCTGGATCCTTAGTCCATGTAGGAATAACTGACATTGATAAAACAGATCAATTCTAATTTCCCCACCATAATAAATACAATACAAATACAATACAAATTATATTTCGATGATCTAATAAAGGACATAAAAAACAAATTAAACTTCCAATAGGAAAATGAATGAAAACAAAAAGCTTCTAACCACATCAAGAGTATTTCCAATAGATTCTTCGAAAATTAGAGAATGATCTTCGTGTTGAAAAGGAGAAAATAAGTGGCCATCTCCAAAATAAAAATTGAATATTCTCATAGAATATTTTCATAGAATCATACATTCCTACAGACTAACAAAAAAGCCAATGTGAGGAGTGTGATGCTATAATATCCATTGACAACATTTAATCTTTCATTGTACCAAATACAATTTTTGAATGTAGAAACTACATTCAAAAATAACTTAAAAAAAAAGAAAATGCAAGATTTAATTGATTTTATTAAGGATAACTGATAAATCAAACAATTTAATCATTTTCTACTTATTATATCTATGATATCGCTAATAACCTCTAAAAATTGATATAAAATTCAGAATTAAAAAAAAACTTATATTAATTTATTTTATATATAATATTTATACATAAAATATTAATGTACAATATGTATATATGATTTGATAATTTAGTATGTTAATTTATAACATAATTTATAATATAATATAATAACATAATTTATAATATGATAATAAAGATATATAATATAACAAAATTTATTTTATATTGGAATATATTGAATACAGTTATTAATATTATAATTATTTGATTGTTTTAACTTTTCAGAGAACAGAAATTTCAATCCAAATTTTTTTCTTTAATTTCTAATTATTATATTTTGGTACACATATAAAAAACAAATTTTTTCTAACTAATTTAATTAATTTTTTATTCTCTATTTTTGTCATTAAAATGATATCAGAATTCGCTCCAGGTTCGTTGCAGTTATTGATGGCTACAATATGGATTTAACGCACCGATGTATCCCAACTCCATCATTATCACGAAGCCTATCATTATATTTCATAGGAGCAAGTCGTTTTAAATGGCTGAAAACACTGAAAAATAAATAAGTATATTGGCCAATATGGAGATATCAGCAGAAGATAAGAAACCAGAAATAAATGGATAGATCTCGTATCTGACCACATTCGTGGACTTACGTAAAAGTTATTTTTCAAATTAAAACAATAATTCAGAACAGAGAAAGGAGATGGTCCCTGGATCAAATTCTTCCAATAAATGCGATTTATTATGCCAACATATATAAATTTATCGATCGTTCAAATGTGCCAGGTCAAAGTGAGATGGGATGAATTTCACGCAACGAGAAAAAGGAATCTCTATCATCATGCTTGCTATAAGTAGAGAAAAAAATAATAAATATTGACAAATCAGTGAAATCTCTGAATATGAGGAAGAGAGAATTATCATTGTGACGATGATTGATTACATCGCGCCAACTCAAATGAATTATTATAAAATGAACTATAAAAAGATGGATGCCCATTGATTATATAGTAAAACATCGCTTCCATTTCGTTTTGTAGTACTTTTCCTGAAAAAAAAGCGTGAGTTTAGAAGCCGACGCTTAATCTAAGAATTTACATAATGGAGTCTATTAAAACAGAGACTGTCTTGTCTCCATCTCCAAAAAGCTACGAATCATATGGATGCACAAATTACATAGTTTTTTCATTTGCGGAAAGCGCATTATATCTATTGATTGCTGAAATGAAGATTGTTAACATCTAAATATTTAATTCTAATAATTCTAAACATCTAATAATTTAATTCTAGGATCCCAGTTTGAAGATTTCCAATTGCATTGAAGTGAATGGAAGAAAATGAGCAAAAATCATCATCATTATGGAATTAAATTCTCTTTCAAATGGGTCCAGTATTAGCGGGTAAGATCATATAATTGCGCATCAATGAGCTCTCATTAGAAAATTATAAAGTCAAGATAATAGTCTCTTAAATAGCTATCAGAAAAGCCAAAAAAAAATATTCCAAAAAGATTTGGAAATATCTTCTTCTCAATTTGTATCAAGATCCGTAGTAACGATATAAAATAATAATGAAAGCTGAGATAGTGAGTGCTTGCATGATGGAAAATCTAGACTCCCATGAAATCATTTTCATTTTTTTCGTTTTCGTTCTTTTCTGATGGAGAAAAATCGAGGACATACCTATATTCACCAATATAGAAATAACCGAAAAGAAATTAACCAAAGCTGTTAAATGTCTCACGATTCATAAAACGATTCGACAGAATACACGCATGGTACTATGCATGTTCTCAAAGATGCGTCAATTTTTTGACATATATTTGAGATTCGAGCAGCCGATATGTAATGAAAAAAGAATAAACCACAATGTCTCGTAGAAATGTCTTGAGGGATATTACATATAATGCGATTTTGGTAACTTTTCTGATGTTGATCTTTTGTATTTACGCGGATAACATACTATGCCAAACTATGCCAAAGACATATGGATTTTATGTCGATAAGAATCCTCTCTAAGGGACCGGAATGCCCATAAGGATTTCCTCTACATAAAAAAAAAAGATAGTATTAGTATTTAAAAACTAATTATCAATGTACAAGCAACATATAAAAAATCGCATATGACTATCATAAAAAAAAACATTAATCAAAACAAGAAAAAAACATATAAATACAATATATAATAATAATAATAATAATGAAGTGAATGTAGATTAAAATATATATAAGTAATTTGAATATAGACTTAATGCCAATTAAATTTTAAACATTAAAACTTAATATAAAGTATTGGAACCAAGTGTCCAACAAAGGCATGAAAAGCATGAAAATTTTGTAATATAATGGATTTATATCGAAAAATAGTATCAATAATATGAAAAATATGGAATTTATTAATAATACATTGAACAAAATATATTATTATTATATATTATTATATATATTATTATAATAGATTAAAAAAAAAATTTTTTTTTAAATTTTAAATTTTAAAAAGAAATATTAAAAAATCAATAGAAAAATTGAAAATGCTTCATATATACTATTTTATATAAGATAATAATCCTAAGCATGTATTACCGCATATAACAAGAATGGCTCTTATATAATAATCAAAATTGTTAAAAATTTTGCAATCTTTCTTTTCCAATCTTAATTCTATTTGGAGAAAATTAAAATCAAAAATTATAACATAATTTAACGAATAAAAAATATTTTGAAACAAAAACAAAAAAAATAATGTTAGATGCACATTGATATCTTTGCAGTCATGAAGAAATACAACTAAAATTCATAGAATAAGAAATTAAAGATTATTGTCATTGTTAGAATAAATATATTCAAATCTAACCATAACTGAATGTTTTCAGAGATTTTCTGATAGAGAAAAAATTATTATATATATATCCAGTGAACCAATGATTTATAATACGCAATCAGAAATTTAACAGACTGTCGATCGATCCTAGATCACTGAAACTAGAAGTGAAAATTCTTAAGTTTTATACAATCTAAGTTAATATAAAATTAATAATAAATATAAAATTTATATATTTTATATAATAAATTTTCAAATATTCAAATATATAATATGTGTTATGTCCGGCCTACTCTTAAATATATCAATGATAATTTCTTAATACAATGCCTTCTTAATACAATGCCTTCTTAATACAATGCCTTTTGGCCTTGATTCCTTATAGTCATTTAAATTTTGTGGAGTATCCAGCGGAATTTTTACTGATTTACATTCTTGTACAAACTTTTTAATTAATTCTTTTGTGTTCCTGTGACGATTATATTATTGTATTTGTTATATTAATATTAATATTTTTATTAATATTTAAAAAAATAATTTTTTTCTTTAGTTAAAATAAACGTTTTGCATTAAGGTTTCTATAATTATATTGTTTTTTATTATCGTAAAATTATCTAAAATCATCATATTTATAATATTATTATATTCGTATTTTAAATATACATAGAAATTTTTTTTATCTCTCTCTAATTCTATTTTCTAATATATTTCAATATTTCTCTATTTTCCAATATTTCTATCATTCATTTTGTAAAAATTATTTTGATTATTTTCTTTCTTTGTATTTTTTAATACGTTTATATTCTTTATTCTTATCTAAATTTTATATTTCGTGGCACACTATTTTGTCACACTATCTTGTGTTTGATAAAATTTTGGATCATATAACTGTTCATAATATATCCTATAAAAATACTCTTTATTTCAATAATAGAATTTATTAATTTATTTTTAATTATCTTTGATATATGTAGTAATATATAATATATATTACATATGTTACATATGTATCTAATATATTACATATATATTATATATTACATAATAAATATATAATAAATATATAATATATAATTTAAAAAACAATAGTTTTTTTATCGTTTTAAAACTTAGCTGGAATAACAAATTTCCTTTCCTTCATGAATGTTATGTTCTTTAAATATGCTATAATCATCAGAACTTATTGAATAATTCTTTATTATATTGTCTAAACATTTTCTAATAATATTTTATTAATAAAATAAATATATCCATATATATTTTGAGAATTCTTCTACTATTATCTATGTACAAAGAATTATTATATATATATTTAAATAAATATCAAAACAATGAAAAAATTATTAATCATATTAAACAAAATTAAAGAACGAGAGCGCTAGATTATATGTAACAATATTTTTAAATTTTAATATAATGTAATATATACTAAATAAAAATATTAATTATTCAATGTTATCATTTTAGAAAAAAGGAATTTTATCATTTTTAATTATACAAATCTATGTAATTTCTTTTTAAAAAATATTTACCTCGAACAAACTATAGTAAATTGTATGATATTCGATTGTATAATATCGATTATATAATTATTATACAATATTTAATTTAAAATAATAATTAAATCGTTGTATTACATTCAATTTAACGCTATTTACCGAAATTCATAAGGGAAAATCTCCATAAGATTTTAAATTAGAAAAAAAAAAATACACACTATATAAATATCTATAAATATTCATAAAAATTGCATGTATATATTATTGTATGTCTTGAATCAAATTTTTCCAAAAAAAATGCTTCACAAAATATATCAATTTCAATGTAATTCGAATCACATATACATGAATTAATGCAGAACAATAAATTTTGGTTAATAAATTAATACTGTTATTCTCACTCACAATTTAATCTTTTTCTTAATTTTTTTCTAATTTCTTAAATCATTGAATTGAAGAAAAATGACGAAAGAAATTGCAATTTGATTCATAAATTTAATTTACATATTGATCTATAAACAATATAACATACTCACATTTATTGCAAATTTTTTTATTATGATATTTTTTACGTTTTAAATGCTTAGCATATGTTAAAAAAAAATTCACTTCAAATTTTAAAGTATTCTTCATGTTATTGTAAAATATATGTTAAATTATATATATATAAAGTACATTTTTGAAATTTTTTTGAAAAGTTTTATTTTGGAACCCCTATTTAAAACATTATTTCTATCTTTTTTTATAAAAATTAAATTGGTATATTAATGAATTGTTATTTCATTCACACATTTATTATTTTAAGTAATTATTTAATAACAAGGAACGATTAAAACGTTATGATCATTATTTCTATCCCCTATTTTACACGATTTCTTTCGCACTTTATAAAATTTTACAATGATGAAACAAAAATATTTGTATAAATGTCTTACTTTATTAATCTATTTTATAAAAATAATTTTTTAATTCCACAAATTTATTTTTAGTAACAATTTTGTTTCGAAATAAAAATTAACGAATAATAATTGTAATATGAAATAATGCCAATGTTAAAATTTGTATAAAATAAAGTTTGATAAAAAATATGAAAAGAAATACATAAAACTTATGTTACTATTACGAACGTATTTTTTTAACTGATTTATTGTTCCAGAATTTCTCACGTGTTTTTGTTTTTATTTTATTTTTCTACAAACAAAGACAGAAAACAATACGTATACGCTATATACTGTTCAATTTTATGCATATTCACATATCATTACAATTACTTACTTTCGTCACAATCTTATTTTTCGCACAACGAATAGAATAAATTCTTTATTATCTAATAAATATTAAAAAATAAATTTTATAGAATAAGATATATTAATATCGAAATAATTTTTATAAAATAAAATATAATAAAAGATATAAGAAATAAAGTATTGAACTCATACTTCTTTCAAAATATTTTTGTCAACAAATTTTTCATTCGTTCTAGAATTTCTCTATAGAATGTAATCTTATATATTGTTTCTCGACTCATGTACAGATTCGTATACTCATAAATTAACTCATATATTCGTACGTTGTATCATTCCCATCATAATGACATTTTTTCAATATGAAATAATTTTCCAACTTAATTTGTTAATAATCTTTTATATATTTTATGTGAAAATATGATCTATATTCATATTTATAATTATTTACATAACAATATAATTATACATTATAATTATTTACAACTATAAAAATTTATAACTTTTAAAAATTATTTATAATTACATTTATTTAATCTTATTTACTTTTAATATATTTATAATTATAATTTATAGTTAACTATATTATTTTCTATTATTATAATAAATATTTTCAGATATTAACGGAATATTTCATGTTTATTATAAAAAAATCATATATATTTATAATTTTAAGAATGATCAATATAGCTGAAATAAAAAAAGGAAATTATTCTATACGAAGCAACGAACTCTACTATGTATAAACGTTTTCATTTTGTTGAATACCAAAGAAGAAAAAAAAAGATTTTAAATTAATACATTGTTGGCAGATTATGATTTAACTCATATTTTCATAGCTAAACATTATTGATTGATCATGAGTTAATTCGTGTTTACATGAATATTAGCTATTTTAATTTTTGAAGAATAATACAGGATATTATGATATATTATATATCTTTCTTCATTGTCTTCAACTATGTTTGAAATGATGTGATTATTTTATTATAAATGATTATTTTATTATAAAAAAATTATTTTTACTGATATTTAAATTTTTATCGCAATTTTAATGTTACAAAAATTTTAATCATGATGAATCATAACTTTACAATGAATTATATGAAGATGTTTTATCTGATTGTCTGAATTATTTTGAAATATATTGTAATGGAGTAGAAATTAATAATTTATCGGAAGACAATTATGAATCGAATATTTCTAAAAAAGAAATGTAATTTTGAAGAAAATTAAAAATAATATTAGATCAAATTTGGAGGATTATTCAAATATTTCAAATATAATTTTCGAATTTAATGACCATGTAACAGATTTATTTTTTGATAATGATTTTTTTGATTCTGTTATTTTTCAAATCAATTTATACAACTAAATGGAAGAATTTTATTAAAAAAAATCTATTAAAACTTTATCATAGAAAAAAGTACTAAAAATATACATGAAAAAGTTATTCATTTTTTTCATTGATAAGACAAATTAAAAAATCATATTGGAAAGATTACTCAACAATTCTTTAATTGAAACTGAAACAATATTTTCTACAATTACGAGCAGAATGAGATTCGAATAAATTCTTATATTTTTGCATTTTAGTAATAATTCATAAAATATATTTATAAAAAATACAATAAAAACAGACTATATATATAATTAGCTTCTTTTGGATTACTTTATTCCAAAATTTCTGTCTTTGTATATATCTAAACAGGATTTATTCCTAGATGAAACAATGATATTATATAAAGGACGTATTAGCTTCATGTAATAATATATAATCCGACAAACATAACAAAATATGAGATTTTAATGAGAATGCTTTGTAAAAATAAGAATGATTATATTTATAACTTCGATATCGACATATTCAGATGGATGAAGGTAAGAATCTATAAGAAACTATATATTATAATTATATAATTATAATTTTAGAGTTTTATCTTGATTCTTGTATCATATATACAATCTATATATACAAAATCTATCATATATACAAAAATAACAATTATAACAACGTTTCTACAGCTAAATATTATTAAAAAAAAAAATACTAATCTGTGATACCATAAAAGAAAACTGTGATTTATCAAATATATTAAAAGACAAATCAAAGAATCTTCAAAAAGATGAACAAATTTTTTACAAAAAGAACTCATTGAATTTAACTTAACTTAAATCATGAAAAGATAAATTCATATCATATAATATCAATTATTCACGATCTTTCTATCAAATCCACTAGAAATCAGAAGAGGAATTTTTCGGAAGATATAATTAATGCATATTTGACTATAACATAATATTATATATAAATATAAATAAAAATCGATCAAGCAATATTTGGCGAACAGTAATATTTTTTGAAAAACTATAAAATGATATAAAAAAAGTAAATCTTTTTAATCTATTGTGTTTTTTTACTCAATGTATTCAAAATTTATTGTAATTACAAAATAAAATAAGGTACAAAAAATTTCTACTAGAAATAACTAGAAAATGGACAATTATTAATTCAAATGAGTGCACAAAACCTGGCATTCCTTCTGGTATTTATAAAAGTCTCTTATATTAGTTTACTTTTTAAGTTTTTAGAACAATTAAAAAATATTTTTAAAAAAATATTCATTAAAAAAAATCAAAATAGAAAAATATTCAATATATAAAAATATATAAAGTATGCTGTTCAAAAGAAAATTGTAACGAATTAAAATATATTTGCAAAACCTATTATGTACTATTACACACACATAAGTGATTGCTATACAGTTTATCAAAAAAATTATTAAAATATATATTACATATAAGAAATATAAAGTTTTATTTAATTTTTTTCTATTTTTACTATATAAATAAAGTATATTGAAGATTATTTCATTTTCATATTCAATTAAGAAATAATAGCTAGTGACATGAGATAACTTCTACATAAAATTGTCAGTCAATAATATAGATATAGTAGAATGATCACATAGATTTTCAGTTCTTTATCCGTTTCTATATCTAAAACCACTTAAGAATTATATCAATAATCAATGAAAAAATTATATCAAGAAATCAATGATGAAAAATAGATTTTTGATATATATTGTTTTTATCTCAAATGCGGTATCCATGAATAATTAACTCTTACACTTACTAATATGATTATATAAAAAATATTTAAAAATTATATTATAATAAAAAGTACCAAAACGGTCTTCATAAGATCTGAATATTGTATGGCATAGTATATGAAAAATTTGATTTATGATATGATATTGATGGACCAATTAACAAACATAATTAATATAAACATATTTAAAATAATTAATTTATTTTAATTTTGGTTATCACAAATTTTTTCATGTTCGTGTATGAACTTCCTATCATTAAAAATCCTACAAATTAAATAATTTTATTTTTTATTGTAAAACCAAAAAAGAAAAAAGAAAAAAGAAAATCAATTCGTAATTGAATTATTTTTTAGCATTTCATATTTACTTTTTAAATCTTATAATAAATATTCAAAATGTCATCCTTTTTATTCCATAATGTTTTTTTAATATAACTTCTTCTATTTTCTTCATTAAATAATATTCTTTCTATCTTTATATTTATTAATAATTGTTATTTCCAAAGTACTTTTATTGTTGATTTGTATTTAGTATACTCAAATGGCTCCATACACAAAAATCTAAAAGATTTAAATCTAGAAACTTGGTGGTAACTTTATTGGTCCTATCCATTATTAAATTTATATATCATTCTTCCAGTGTGAAAATCTTTTTATAGTGCCCTGTCGGTAAATGAACGAATCAATTTTTCATTAAATTAACTTCATTAAAAGGAGGTATAGAAACATCTTTTCACAAAGAAATTTCATATAATTCTTCAGTTAATCGTAGCTGCGAGAAATATGGTCCTATCAATTTACTGTCTAATAATCAGCCATAATAATCAATTCATAGAAAATTTTTGAAAATTTTTGAAAATTTCTTTATACTATATTTTTTATACAACGCGGATTTTCATCTTCCTATATGTGGATAAATATCCTATCTCTCATATTAATTCGTAAATATTCGCTTAAAATTTTCAATACAATTTCTTCGTATTTATGAACGAAATAATAATCTTCGTAAATAAATCCGCTTTATCTTTTGTATCTTCCAATGTGACAAAATGCAATCTTCTTTAATATTTCCCATATAAACATATTGAATCCCTTGCCTTCTTCCTATTTCTCTTGTATTAGATTATCATTCCGACTGCTTCTTTTGTACTAAGGCTTCTCAATATCTTGATTTTTCTGTATTAGTATCCATCATAAAAGTTCTATGCATTCGTAAATGTTGCATAAAACTATTTTTTAAAATATTTTTTCGTCAAATGTTCTACAAAATGATATATTCTTAGCATTCTGTATTATTTTAACTTCAAAACAATTTTCGTTTATTTTTCCATAAATTTGAACCATATCGTTTATTTCTTCAAAAACATAATACATATACGTAATGAATAATATATATATTTATATTAATAATACATAATAAGAAAACTAAAAAACACTAACACTAAGTGTTTATTATAACATTTCTTATTATTATCTTTAATACTTTATTATAACATTTCTTATTAATATTATTAACATTTTCTTATTATTATTTTTTTTATTATGCACTACTAATACTATTAAAAATAACAAATTATTTATAAATTAATAATATTTCTTATTATATTAAGTTGATATTAAGCTTGATATTAAGTTTAATGATATTGTCTTTTTTTATATTTTGGATTCATATTAACATTTTTAAATTTGAATTTTTTTAATAAAATAGTTTTTTGTTTTTAAGAGAATATGAGATAATATATAAAGATATGTAAAAAATTTATGGAAAAGAATATCTTAACAACCCAAATTCCATACATCCAATTTTTTTTCACTTGTTATCTTATTAAATTTTCTTTCATTAAAATATTTCAAAATATTTCATTATTTGTTAACAATAAGTAATATTCTGAAAATTTATTCTTCAATATTTATTCGATAATTTCCAATTGAAAAATTTAATATTGAATAATAGATTAATAAGATATGCATACAAATATTTTGTTTCATTGCGTTAAATTTTAGAAAAAATAGTGGAATAATAGTAATAATATAATAGTTGAATAATGATAATAACATTTTATAATTCAATGTTATTAAATAAATACTTTGTTTATTACATGTATTAAAAATTATAATAAAAGAAAATCGAATGAAATGAAATGAAAAAATTATCAATACCAACTTAATTTTTAAAAACAAAAAATGGAAATGCATCTAAAAGTTATAAAATAAAATTTTTAAAAAAAAATTTCAAAAGTATTCTTTAAAATAACGTGAATTCCACTTTTTTCCCATTACTGCTTTTCAATTCAATAATCTAAAAGTGAAAAAAACTAAGTTCACTGATATAAGTTCATAGTTACAATAATTTGTATATAAAATTTTTCGAAAAAATTTAATTCAAGATAAATTTATTATATATATATATTTAGGATGTCTATAAAAATGTAGGATACATTTTCTAGTCATATAAACAATAAAAGAAGTATGTACACAAATATCCCATAAGCATTAATTAACAAGTTGTAAGTATTAGAATGAGACGGCGAAAGAACAAGAACGCTGGATTAGTGCACATCATTATTGCAATGTCGCATACATAATAAAATCTCTTAAGTAGTCAATGTTTTTAGTACACAAGTGATTATTTTCGATTCTCAATATAATTTAATACGTAGTATTTGTGAAAATATAACTAATATAATAATATAACTAATATAAATAACTATTTAATATACGTTATCATTAAAAAAAAATTTTAATTATACAAATTAAATTGTTGTTGTAATTTGTTTTTAAAAAAAAACTTGTTTCGAATAAATTATAGGAAATTCCATATTTACCTATAGGATACTGATTGTACGATAATTACACAGTATTTGATATAAAATAATAATTAAATCGTTATATTACACTTAATCTGTCTACCTATTAAAATCCATAGAAGCTAATCTCACCTTTATAAGATTTTGAATCAGAAAGATTGGTATGTATTTTTTTCATACAACTTGTATATTTAAATAATTTCATCCAGCACATAAATATTTTAAATATTTATAAAAATTGCATGCACATAATATTAAAATTAAAAAAAAAATAAATTTTTTAATTTATCTTGGATTAAATTTTTTTAAAAAATTTCATACACAAATTAATGTGAGTCAGTAAACTTCGACCAATAAATCAGCTGATTACTATTGTCTTTATCTCACCCATATTTAGTTTTTTTCACTTTTAGATCAATTAGATGAATTAAAAAAAAGTAACGGAAAAAAGTGCAACGGAAAGTTACAACTGATTTACATTCACTTATAAATGATATAAAATGTTAACATTTATTGCAAATTTTTTTCAAGTGAATATCTTAAATATACACGTTACCCATATCAAATATATACTTTTGGAATTTTTTTTTTAAAATTTTATTTCTTTTATAAATTCCTACTTAAGGCGCATTTCCACTTTTCGTTCATAAAAATTAAACTGATGCATTAATGAATATTTCTTTTTATATCGCTCACATTCAATTTTTTTTTATTATCATTTTTAACACATGTAAAATAAATTATTAAAACCTAATTATTTAATAACATCGAACATTTGTTAAAATATTATAAATATTATTTTCGTGCTTACTATTTTAAATGATTTCTTTCACATTTTATAAAATTGAAGACAATTAAACAAAATATTTGTACACGTGTTTCATTTTATTATCATTTATTATTATTCTAAACTACTATTATAAAAATAATAGTAACCGTTTAAAAATAATTTTCCGCACAAATTTGTTTTTATTAATAATTTTATTTCAAATTATTATTAAAATTAACGAATAATAATTGTAATATGGAATAATTTTAATGATTAAAATTTGGATTAAATAAAATTTAATAAAAAATATAAAAAAAATACGTAAAACTCGAGTTACCATTAAAAAGATATTTCTTTAACTGATTTGCTGTTCCAAAATTTTTCATGTAATCACTTTATTTTGTTACTCTACAAACAAACAGAATAGATGCTTTCACATTTACTATACTTAGTTTTACATATATTCATCGTATCATACATTATATTATTTGCTTTTGTTACAATCTTATTTTGCAACAAATAGATAATAAAGAAAATAAATTTTTTATAATATAATATATAATATTAAAATGATTTTAATAAAAATTATGAAAAAGAAAGCATGGAATTCGTGCGTCGCCGTTATTGAAACATTTTTTTCAACAAATTTATGGTTTTAGATTTCTTCGTGTGATCTATTACATTGTTTCTTTACTCATTCACATGTGCATTCGTACATTGAATCATAATACCATTTTTACAATATTTTGTCATAATTATATTTTATTGTATGTAATAATTTTCCAATTAATTTATTTTTAATTTTTTTATATGTTGTTTCATATGAAAATTATTTACAATTACTTTTAGTTATTATTTTTTAACATGTTTAAAATTGACATATTTAGTTTTAAATTTATAATAATAATATTTACAATTAGTTAATTATAATAAATTTATTTTTAAATATTTTAATAATAATAAATATTCATGATGCTTTTATTTAGAATCTTCTCGTATTGAATAAAATTAAGAAATAAAATTTATAAACTGTTATATTAATAAAATAATTTTGATGAAAGAAATTTTAATAAAATAACAAATGAAAAAAAATATCAGATATATGAAGAAAATATAATGAAAATATAAATTTTATTAAACATATATTATTTACGGACGAAGCCACCATAACAAGAAGAGAGATATTTAATACACACAATATCCATATATAGAGAATTGAAAATCCACCTTCTACAATAAATCAAAATTTTCAAAAACAATTTTTGGTAAATATATAGTTGTATATATTAAACAATAAATTAATAGGATCACATTTTTTGTCATGATTAATTATATACAAGATTTCTAAAAGAAGAATTGATAATTCTACTTGATGTAAATTCATGATGTAAACATATTTTAAAATGGACATATGCATGGTTTATGCATGATGAAGCTCCGGCCCATTTTTGTACTAATGTCAGAATTTTAAATGAAAAATTTAACAGATTGATCATGGAGGACTAATAGAAATCATCGAGATTGTCTGATTTAAATCCGCTAGACTTCTGCATTTAAGACTATTTAAAGAATTTAATATGAATTTAAAGAATTTAAAAATGAAATTGAAAATGGAAACATTTTAAAAAGAAGAATAGTTACTGAATGTGAAAATATATAAAATAACTCAAGATAAATAAGAATTGAAAAAAAAATTTATAAAATGAATATCATTATATATGGAAGAAAGTGGACAAATTTTCAACATTTGATATAAAATTTAGAAAATAAATATCTTATATAAGTATAATTTAAAAAAAAATTCAATTACTATTAGTATTAATTTTCTATTCTATTTATTTTATAGTAAAAAATAAAACCATTTAATTTATAGAATATTTAATGATGATAACGATGAAATGGAATTCTACGAACATATGATAAACAAATGAAGAAATGTAAGATAAGTAAAATTTAATAATAGATGGATCGGTCATAATAAAACAATAGAGTGAGCACCAAGATCCCTAGATTTAAATCCACTACATTTTTGTATTTGCGGCTAATTGAAGATAAATGTATGGTTAGGTATATTAGACAATAAATTAATAGGACCACATTTCTTGCCGCTATGGTTAACAAGAGAATCATATGCAAAATTTCTAAAAGAAAAATTGATAATTCTACTTACTGTAAATTTAAATATATTTTAAAATGCGTGGTTTATGCATGATGAAGTACCGGCCCATTTTTGTACTAATGTCAGAACTTTAACTGAAAAATTTAATAACAGATTGATCATAGAGGACCAATAGAAGTCACCGAGATTGCCCGATTTAAACCTGCTAGACTTCTGTATTTAGGAATAGATTTCTGTATTTACTTAAAGAATTTAGTATATAAAAATGAAACTGAAAGTGGAAATATTTTAAAAAGAATAGTTATTGAATGTGAAAATATATAAAATAACTCAAGATAAATAAGAGGAATTGAAAAAAAAGTTTATAAAAAGAATATCATTATGTATGGAAGAAAGTGGACAAATTTTTAACATTTGATATAAAATTTAGAAAGTAAATATCAAAAAGAATTCAATTACTATTAGTATTAATTTTCTATTCTATTTGTTTTATAATAAAAAATAAAAAAAAATTTAATTTATAGAATATTTAATGATGATAACGATGAAATGGAATTCTACGAACGTATGATAAACAAATGAAGAAATGTATAATAAGCAAAATTTAATAATAGAGATCGATCATAATAAACCAATAGAGTGACCACCAAGATTCCCAGATTTAAATCCATTACATTTTTGTATTTGCGGCTATTTGAAGATAAATGTATGGCTAGAGATATATTAAACAATAAATTGATAGAAATATTTCTTGCCGCAACTGGAAAAACATATGCAAGATTTCTGAAGGAAAATTTGATACCTTTCCTTGATGAAGTAAATTTAAATAAATTACAAAATACATGGTTTATACACAATGGAGCACCGGCCCATTTTTGTAGTAACAATGTCAAAAGAATTTTAAATGAAAAGTTTAATAATAGATGGATCGCTTGTGGAAGACCAATAGAGTGAGCATCACAAGATCCCCAGACTTAAATCCATTACATTTTTATATTTACAGCTATTTGGAGATAAATGTATGGCTGGATATATTAGACAATAAATTAATAGAACTATTTATATTTCTTGCCGTCATGGTTAACTGAAGATGCATATACAAGATTTCTAAAAGAAGAATTGATATCTTTCCTTGATGAAATAAATTTAAATAAACTACAGAATGCATCATTTATACACAATGGAGCGCCGGCTCATTTTTGTAGTAGTAATGTCAGAAGATCAATTTTAAATGAAAAATTTAATAATAGGACTAATAGAGGCCACTGAGATCGCCCGAATTAAATCCGCTAAACTTCTGCGTTTGAGGTTACTTAAAGAATTTACTATAAAATATAAAAATGAAATTGAAAATGAAAATATTTTAAAAATCAGAATAGTTACTGAATGTGAAAATACAAAAAATAAGTCAAGATTAATAAGAAGAATTAAAAAAAATTTTATAAAAAGAATATCATTATGTAAGAAAGTGATCAACATTTTGAACATTTGATATAAAATTTAAAAAGTAAGATGAAAAAGAATTCTACGTATTAATTTTTTATTCTTTTTGTTTTATAATCAAAAATAAAATTATTTAATCTATAAGATATTTAATGGTAATAATGATGAAATGGAATTCTATGAACGCATGGTAAATGCTATGAAGAAATATATGATAAACAAAATTAAAACAAATTAATTATTTTAATTATGTATTAACTCTTTAGTTAGTTGATGTATAAATAAATTAAATTTTGCACGATTTCGATGTTTTTTTTCTCTTATATCTTTTAAAAAAGAATTTTTATTTTATTAAAATCATTTCAGTATATTTTATTCTATAATTTATAATTTCATATTTATTAGATAATAAACAATTTATTATTGAATAATAGATTGATAAAATAACATATGTATACAAATATTTTGTTTTATTGCGTTAAATTTTAGAAGAAATAATGAAATAATGATAATAACATTTTAACAATTCAATTAAATAAATACTTTATTAAATAAATACTTTGTCTACTACATGCATTAAAAATCATAATAAAAAAAAATCGAATGTAAATAAAATAAAATAAAATGGAAAATTTATCAATACCAACTTAATTTTTAAAAACAAAAAATGGAAATACATTTTAAGTAAGAGTTACAAAATAAAATTTAAAAAAAAAATTCTAAGAGTATTCTTTAAAATAACGTGAATAAAACTTTAAAAAAAAAAGATGGATTTCTTTTTTAATATTAAGACAGGCATATTTAAGACATTCACTTGAAAAAAATTTACAATAAATGTGTTTTATATCATTTATGGATCAATATGTAAATCAATTGCAATTTTCCACTTTTTTTCCATTACTTCTTTTAAATTCAATGAACTAAAAGTGAAAAAAACTAAGTTCATTAACTTACATTAATTTGTATATTTTTCGAAAAAATTTAATTCAAGATAAATTAAAAAATTTATTTTTTTTTAATTTCAATAGTATGTGTATGCAGTTTTTATAAATATTTAAAATATTTATGTAACGGAAGAAATTATTTAAATATGCAAGTTATATGAAAATAAATACATACCAATCTTTCTGATTCAAAATCTTATATACATATATAAGATATTATATAAAGATGGGATTAGCCTCTATAGATTTTAATAGGTAGATAGATTAGGTATAACATAATAATTTAATTATTATTTTAAATCATATACTGTGCAAATATCGTACAATCAATATTATATAGCCAAATATCGTGGAATTTATTGTAATTTATTCGAGATAAGCTATTTTTAAAAACAAATTACATAAATTTTAATTTGTATAATTAAATTTCTTTTTAATGATAACGTATATTAAATAGTTATATATTCACGAATATTGTGTATTAAATTATATTAAGAATCAATAATCAAATAAACTATATAAGAAAAATAATCACTTGCGTATCTGAAACATCGACTACTTACCAAGGGGACTCCGTTACGCAAGCGACATTCAGTTTGCATCTAATTCAGTTTTCTCGTTGTTTGTTTCACCGTTTTACTCCATCTAATACAAACTTAAAATGCTTATAACTCATTAAACTTATTAGACATATGTGTATATGTCCGAATTTTTTTCATCTAGAATCCACCTTTTAAAGATATTTCCACATTTTTATACATATTTTATATAGATATATATAAAAATTATATAAAACAGTTATAAATTTTTGAAAACTATTATGTAGAAACAATAGATAGCAAAGAAAAGATCTTAACAGAAACATATGAATATGATGGAGTTTCTGTGCAATTTACCCTAAATTGTAAATTTGTACGTGTAAATTGTAAATTTCAAATATCTTCTTAAAAATTCCAATATTATTATTTAGTTTATTCAAATATACAATATATTCAAATAGTTTGAAAATTTCAAACAAAGATATAGATAATCATTTTATATATACTGTTTTATTTGCTTTGTTTTTTCATTGTAAAAAATATATAAAATATATAAAAAATATATTAATCTATAAAAATTATCTATAAAAACATAAATATAACATTATTTTTCTTTCCATAAATGTCCTCCTTATATGTTCCCGTAATATTTAATCTCAAGACTTAAAATTAAATACAAAAATTGATAAAGACATTACATTATCTACATTACATTATCTATCAATTAAAAATATTCTGATAAATAATTAATTCAATATGAATGTTCATAAAAAAACTAAAAGAAAAAAAAATTTACTTGAATAATTTAATTTTATATATTATAATTTCATATAATATAATTTCAATAATTTAAATTCAATTTAATTATATACAATTCGCATAAAATTATAAATTCTTAAAAAATTTAATTTTATAATGCCAATTTCATAAAATTATTATTTTTATATATTTTTTTTAATTTTATCAATTAGATATTATAAATTTAACAAGAAATAAGTTTCAAACACTAAACATTTTTTATTGTAATTGTTTATAAAACTTATAATTATTTTTATGTATTGCATTTTAGTTTTATAATATCAATACTTACTTATTTTTTATTGATTCATATATAAAATAATTGATATTAATATTTGATATTAATATTTTGACTATTTATTCTTTATTTCACTTAATTATCTTATTTTTACTTTTAAATTTATTTTTAAATTTATTTGAAAAACATAATTAATTAATTTTTCAAACGCTTTCAAATAAAGTATAGTAATGAACATAAGTACAATATGCAATTTATATATATTAAAAATTATTTAAAAAATTATCTTTACATATTTCTATTATAATTACTTTATTTATTTATATATAAAAATAAAATTATTTCGATAGAATAGGAAACATATAAATAATAGAAATATGTTTTATAATCCTATTATGTTTAAACAAAAATATTAACATTTTATATTATATTATATTAAATTATAATGTAATATTTTCCTTAATATATACCTTTGATTTCATTTCTTTTAATTTATTTTACATTTTCGAATCAATTTTTTTTCTTATTTCGTTTATTAATAATATTATTTCGTCTTATTAATTCGTTTGTATTTAAAATATGATATTTCGATATATTTTTTTCAATTTATATCTATATCTTTGAAATGTTTTTGAAGTGAAATATTGTATTATATGATTGTATTATACCATTTGTAAACATTGTATGTTATATGAAATAAAAAAAATTAGATAATAAATTTAATTTTTTCAACATTTTTAAATTATTTTTACATTATTATTTTTACTTTTGTTCACTTATTGAATTTTTCATAAACATTAATTCTCCGAATAAAAACATGCATCTCCACATATAGACTCTACTATCTCAATGTTTAACTACAGATTGGATATTTTTTCTAATCAAATTCTGTAATGTTTTATTTAAACTGTTTTTATTTAAATGTCCATCTGGCTTTAATCTATTTACTATAATTTACTATAATTTAATTTCATTTAAGAATAGTGTTTCACAATTCAACATTTTTATTTGAATATTTGTTGACAAACTTTGTTTTTTTCTATTGATTTTACTAATAAATCTTTTAAACATCACGTAATATAAAATATAATATAATATAAAATATAAATAAATATAAAAAAAGAAAAAAAATAAAAAAAGAAAAATATGAATCTAAGGAATACCAGAGTTAAATTTAAAATCTAATTTAATCATAAAAAATAAATCTATGTTGTATGCTCAAATTGGATGAAATCAAATGCATTTTACGATGAAAAGAGAAAAAAATACAATTAAACAAATAAAAAAATTAAACAAATAAAAAATATTTTAGCTAAAAAAAAGATAAATATAAAAAAAATTAAAATTGCAACCAGAAAAAAACAAAGAATATATATTTTATAAAAAAAAGAAAAATATATTATAAATTAAATAAAATAAATATATAATAAATTAAATATTTGATATACTCGTAATCTTTTATAATAATACTAAATTGTGAAACGATTTTCTTTTATTGTTTCTGTATAAAATTATTGAAATTTATTCTTTGTTTATGCATATTCCACTAATATATCAATTGAAATATACAATGACTTGTAAAAATATTCATATGCTTAACTTGAAAAATTTATATTTTTTTTTAATTATGGAAGAAATCAATTTAATTTGTTTCTTTGATAGAAATATTATTGCATTTTAAAAACTTTAGAAATATGTAACTTATTTAATTAACATATTATATAATAAAATAATATAAAATAATATTATAAATATTAAATGATATCAATTATTTTTCATATTTTCACAAAAAATATTTATACACTTTAAAAATTTATATTAAAATACTAATAACTAAAAAAACAATTTTTTATAAAAGTTAAATATTGATTTTGATTTTCTTAGTTCTATACATTTTAAGCAACATCTAAGGTGTTAAAAATTAACTCTTGTTAACAATACACTTTATATTTTAGACAAATTTATTTCTTTTTTTTTGTGATTATGTTTATTATGAATTGTTTATTACATATATTATGAATTTTTTGTTCATTCAATATTATTCATACTATGTTATTGTTATTTTTACTTATTTCATATATTATCATATTATTCTTTATCCATTCTAATTGTTGGAATAAAAATATTTATGCAATTATATAATTATATAATTGCCTTATTATGATAATTCAAATTTGCAATGTGTTTAAATATTCTTGAAATTAAGAATGCAAGAAGATTAGCAGATTTATATTTTTTTTTCTATATATATTTTTTTCTATCTATATATATATATATTGTAACAATATATGTGATTTTACAATAAAATATATAATAACAATAAAATATAAATAACAAAAAAAATTTATTGATTTATTATATGTAAAAAAATATATGTAAAAATCAGAACATAAATAGATAGTTACTTCATAATTCTCTATCTGCACGATCCCTAATCGTGGCAAAACTCTCAGTTGTTTCTACCATAATTTTTCTTAAAGCTTCTTTCTTTTCTAAAATGTATCTTTTTTCTCGAGAACATAAATTTAATTAACATATTAATTAATAAATAAATAAAATTAATAGATATTAATTTTATTCGTAAATATCACACAAATAAAATAAAATATGAATAAAATTTTTCTTACTTTTCTTTTTCCAAAAGAACGAATCCATAATTCCTTTGCAATCCATAACTATTATCCTCGTGACTAATAAAATACAATGCAAGAATTAAAAAATTTGATTTTAAAATTTAAAATTAAAAACATTTTTGCGAAAATTTTTTTATGTATAATAAATCTTTGTTAATTCAAAGATGTAAAATATGACAATCATTACATAAAGTATTTCTACATAAACGATACATAAATGATCATCAGGACAAAATTTTTTTATATGTTTAAAGTTTAATTTCCTTATCTAATAATAAACTATAATAAAATAGAACCAACTAAAGAATCTATAATAATAATGGAAAATCTTCACAAAATTTTTTTATGCAACATTTTTTATAATAAACATAGTTAAAAATTATGTAAAAAACAATTTTTAAATATTATATAATATATAAAGTTTTGTTAAACTTTATTTATGTATCTGAAAAATTAAATAAATTATTACTAATTCATGATAGAGACAAAAATAATCAGAGGAATATAGTCGAGTTAAAATATGGATATTAATAAATAATTCAATAGTAAATAATTTACGACATTTTATATGTGAAATCTTAATATGGAAAGTAAAAACATATCTAATAAATGACAAATTAAATTAAATTTTTCTTGTTTACTATATAAACTCTTATTTTATTTTTTTCGAAAATAACCTCCAATTTCCGAAAATTATTTATATGCTAAAATAATAAAGAAAAATTGCTAGGAAAAAGAAAAAAATATATAAATTAATTTCACAACGACAAAAACTTTTCTCTTGAACTTCAGAATTTTAGAAGTAAAAATTATCACAATAAAATGAAAAATAATATATATATATTAAATGTATTGAATATAATATAAAATATATAAATATATAAATATAAAATATATTAAAAAATGTTTGTAAATCCTAGAACTTATTAAATATTAAAAATAAAATTAGTTTAATTACAATTATTCATATCCAATTCCATAAACAATTGATAAAATTTAATAATAAAACAGAGTGATAGTGATGGAAAAGAAAATATATAGAAGATCTCCCAAAAATATGGGAACTTCTATTAATTGAATTTAAATAATTTGTAGCAATATTTTTCTTTGTTTCAAATTTTGAAACTTTCGTTTTGTTAACGAATTATTAACAAAAAAAACACTGATCAATGGAACGCTAATGAAAAAATATGTTGAATATAAAAATATTTTTTTATCGATAAAATTATTATATCAAATTATATCACAAACAATGAATAAATTATAATATTCAACACATTTTCTTCGTTATATATTATTTGGATTTGTTTGTATTCAACTAACGACAATAGCCAACACAACCATTGTGATTCAACGTTCCGGATTTTGAATATTTGGCAAATATTTTTTGTTAATAAAATTAAGTCGTTAATAAAATCGTAACGAAAGTTTTTGCAAAATGTTACTTGAAATTATTTCAAATTAATTAAATTACTTGAGAATATTTTTTTTCTTTATGTAAAACATTTAAATACAAAAATTCTTAGTAAATATACTAAGTAAATAAAATTTACGTAAATATATGATAATAGAATTTTTATTTATTTATATAACATTTATCAATTTTATTTAATATTTTTAAATATATTTAAATTACTATTGTATCATATGAAGAAACAAAATAGTTTCTAAATTCGTTTTGTACATTTTTAGCAAGTATATAATTGATTCTCGTTGTAATTTTAAATTTTATGTTGGCATTCTAAAAAATTTCCATTCTTCAGAATTCTCGAAAGTATGTAATGCATAAAATTCATTTCTTTGTGTTTTAAGAAATGTTTTCATTACATATCTTCTTTCTTTTATTGTATTATAAAATTGTAATACATATAGTACACATTACAAATTATAATAATTTTTTCTGCATATGTGAAATCAATTAATATAAAATTATGATGCATTTCCTATAATTTCTATCTAATTCTCGAGAAATAATAATTAAATATATCATTATATGATGATTGTTCAAAAGATATGATTTTAATAATAATTTTTCATTATCAGCAACAATGATATAAAGTGTAAATTTTGTACATCCGAGAAAAATTCAGCACACAAATTAGTGAATTATTTGAAAAAAAATTCAATAAAGTTCAATAAAATGCAATTCTTAAATGCATCTCTATTTCTAAATTCTTTCAATAGATCCGATATGTACTTAGAAAATTTTTATAAATAAAATTTATATATTTATATCTTGTATCAATAAGCTAACATTAACAATATTATAACAGTATTATATTATTGAATCTTTTGTAATTGTAATATTAGCTAATATTTGAAAGTGCTTTTATGCTTTTCATATGATGTTCTTACATAATAAAGAAAAATACAATATACTTCAAATAATTGTGAATGTTTTTTTCATTCAAATATTTTCGGAATTTATAAAAGTAATAGTAACAATGATGGTATTATACGGTATTAAAATTAAATTAGTAACTTTTTATTTTTATTTTTAGAAAACAACAAGGCGAAATACAACTAATAGAAAAAAAAAAGTAGAAATATGAAAAAAAGAAAATAAAAAATAATTTAAAAAATGACATTAAACATATAAGAGTTTTAAATTTTTAAAAGATTTCGTTGCTTTTAAAATTTTACAAGATAATGAAATATTTATTTCAATATCAAATTATGCATAATAATATTTAAATAAATAGAGTCGATTTTGAAAACAATCTTTTCATTTTTTCCTAAATATTATATAAAAAATATTTATATGAAATCTGATAAAAAAGTAAGAAACTATTACTAGAAAAAAATATTCCTAAAACCATCGATTTCGACGAATTTCGGAAACCAATCTTAAATATAAAATTTTAATTTTAATCAATTATTAATTTTCCAGATATTAAACAAAAAAATTTTTTTAAATTACTATAAACTAATCTAATCCAAATCTAAATAAGTATTTACAAGTATTTTTAATTATATATAATTCTTGATTAATTAGCTTAAACTTCGACTAAAATTCGAAAAGAAGATAGACATAAGGATTCAAAAGGAATGGATTTAAGAATTAGTATAAGTTCAAAAAAATAGATGTATAAGTTATTATCAAAAACTATTTTTTTTTTTTAATAGATACTATCGAATTGTCAACGTACTATCTTCTGAAAAATAATTTTTAAAGTAAATAAAAAAATTTTGAGAGTTTTATTTTCAAACATATTCAGACTGTCAGTAATTAGAAAACAGATAATCGAGAACCGATTAATGAAGATCTTACTGTAATGTGTTTAATAATAACTAATTAAATTTTTAGGTCATCGAAATTAAAATTTACTATATAACTTATATAGTAAACAATACAACATTTAACATTTGAATAAATTATTCTGATTGACCGAATCATTTTTGTGTATAGAATTATATATAGAATTATAGAATATTCTTTTAGCCAAAGATACTCCTAAATGTAATAATTTAAATTGCTTTCAAATTTCTTCCCTATAAATATAATACATAACTTCAATGACATTCGCTCTATTACTTGTTTGTAAGAAATTAATTCTACTAATTTCAGAATCTAACTGAAACTGATAAAATAATTTACTGATAAATATCGATATCCATTATTTTTTAAACAATTGTAACTTTTCAACAATCGAAATAAATCATCTGAATAATGTTTTATAATAATGTTTTTAATTATTAGAATCATTGCGTCATAATTTCTCTTGTTCTTAGAATATAATGAAATTTTTGAATCTCTATTTCTAGAATCCATTTTTTTTATCCATATCCATTTTTTCAAATTTTTTTAAATCTAATTTTTTTAAATCTAGATTTAAAAATCTATAGATTTTCTGAAGTGTTATCAGCATTTTATAATAATAATATTGATTAATAATTTATTTTCGAAATAAAAATTTTTTATAAAAAATTTTTCGTTTATCGAAGAAATAAATTGATTTTTAATTTGCTTATTTTTGCCATTTAAGTAAAAAAATTATTATTTTATCGTGTTATTATTTTGTCGCTTACATTCGTGATTATATTAAAAAATCCATACCATAATCACTTGTTATTTTTAAAAAATTATAGTACTCTAAATATGATTATAAATGTCTTGATGTACTCTTCTTTTCTTTTTTTTTTTTTTTTGTTGATAAGATTCTTCAACATTAGCATTATCCAATTCGTTGATTAAAATCTCACGAACAATAAAATATATAATAATTATTAATAATAGTAAGCATCCATTTGAAAATATGAAAATGATCTCTGTTTTTATCATTTTATATTTTTTTAGAAGTTGTTTATCTTTTTTGAAAAAAATTTTATTTCATCTGAATATTTATGCTCTCAATAGTGTATACTTTCTCTATATTGATTATATTATCTATATTTGTTAAATTTCATAAAAAATTTAATTGCATATAACTATTACAAATTTCGTTCCTCCGTCTATGCAACGTACTTCAGTAGTACTTCATTATCACTTTTATCATATACTGATAAAAATTATTGTAAACTAACTAAAATTTAAATGTTGATCATTTTCAATTGATTGTTTAATAATATTTTTGCTACTGAAATAATTAGTAATAAAAAGTTTTTGTCTAACTTTTAACATTTTACTCGAAGTATATTTACTCTTTGATCAAATCCAAATTACGAATTAATTTTTAAGAAAATAAATAAATAAATAACATTCAATGTAAGCAGAAAATTGTATAACAATGTATAACAATTCTATTTACAACAGTTTATTAATAGAAAACATTTTTATTAATCAAAACATTTTCTTCAAGAAAGTTGCTTGGATTTGTTCGTCGATAGCATATAGCCGCTACTGTGATTCGACTAAGAACTATGTACTCTATGATTTGTCAGTATTTTTTTTTATTAATATAATAATTCATTAATAAAGCCATATCCAAAGTTTTTGCAAATATTGTTTGAAATTATTTAAGAGATTTTCAATTTGCAAATATTCTAATATTTTGGGCAAGATATTTTGAACTATTATTAATAATATATATAATATATATTATATATATTATATATATATATATATATATTTAAAGTAATACCTATATAATATGCCTTGCATGCTTTATACATATACGTACATACATATTATATAACGTATTAAAGCTTGCTCTCAATTTCTTTGAATTTTATTTCCAACAGAGATAACAAACTATTCTTTATTTAAAAAATATCAATAAAAAAAATTACTAATGCACGAATAATCTAAATTTCTAGATAATAAGCAAATGATTCTCTATTAATTTTTTTAAAATATAATAGGATATTATTTTTTATATTTATATATTTTTTTTTACATCTTTACTTACCAATTTTATTGAAAAAAAAAATTAAAATTCAACCATAATTACGATCATTTTACACATTTTAATTTTTGTCTATTATATTCCACCATTATGTGGAATTTATTATATTTCCATTCATGAAACTTGAAAATTTCGTACATTTGTGACCTGAGATTAAAAATTAAATTAATAAAGTTTTTGGAAAGAATTTTAGAAAGGGATATATTTCGGAAGATTATTTAAAAATAACTACTAACATTTTCTATACTGATACATATATGTGGCAAAATTTATGCCATGTTTTGTTTATTTCAAATAATTTGAAAATAATTTCTTGGAACAGGAACACTTACTTTCTTTAGCAATTTTTATTGCTAATGGAACAAAAATTTGTTGGATATTGAATATAGGAAATAAAAGAATTATAAATTAGTACATATATTAACTTTTAATGATTATATAATGAATTAACTCATAATAAGTAAAAATTAAATACAAAAATTATGTAACAGATATCATCAGTTTGAATTATTGATTTTCTATCACATTATTATATCATAAAACAAAAAAGATTCTTTGAACGATTTAGAATTATGGAAATAAAATTGGAAATAGAAATCTTTGTTTTTTCTATAATGCTAATAAACGCACCATTAATAAAATATTTAGGATAAAATAGAATGTAATCAAAAAAAGTTTAATAACTTAATTAATATATTAATAATCTGTGACTAATGATGTGAATTAGCATAATTGTGCATAATTATAGATATATAATACCATTTATAATTAAATAAATATTAATATTTTGTTTTATGAAACATCTTTGAATTTTTTCTAACTAACTTAAAATTTAAAATCAGTTTATAATTATATTGTAATTATATTAACATGGAACGATTCGCTTCAATTCAGTGCAAGTAAAATATTGTTATTGAATATAGATAAAGTTTTTACAGGATATATTTGAAAAAAACCATTTTGATTTTTGTTATTATTGTTATTCATAGGAGAAATATTTGGAATAATTAAATAATTCTGAAAAAAAACATATGATATTTATAATGATTATATTTTCTGATATTTTTTGAATAGGCGCACCAACAGTCTAAAAAGATTAATTTTATTTTTTCAAATGCAGTAATATGTTTTTTAATATATTGTTTGATACAGTTTAATATTTATTAGAAAGATTTATGTATATCTAAAAATCTTATTACATTTTATTAATTTAAAAGATATTTAAGAGTTTAAATTTTATAATTTATATAAAATTATATAAAAACAAAGAACATATAGAATGATATTCGTCTGTTTCGCATATATTGGTTATTTTATTTTTTAAATTATCAGTTTTAGAAATAATACAAAAATATATTTTAAAGAAATTTTATTCTCCAGAAAAAAAATGCTTTCTTTTTATATATGTATATTTTTTTTTTATTTATTTCTGAAGTTGCTCTTCAGCACAATTATATCTAAAAGAAAAATTGATTCCCTTTTTTATATTTCCTTTTTTAATTAATATTTTTTATAATTAATATAATAAATAAATTTTATTTGATAATTAATAAAATTAATTATTTACAATGATTTAACATTAATTTTAATCAAATTTAATGATATATGATATATGAATGATATATGAATTACGAATATATGATTATCAGCTAACACAGCAAAAATTTTAATCGATTCACAAGATGAGAAATATCAGAGGATTCTATGGCGAATATTTTTTAATTCAAAAGTTTAAGTTAAACACAGTAATAACATAGTAAAATACTATATTCACTCCTTTCTAACATTAATAAAATAGGTTCAAAATGCACTCAAATTTGCGTTTAAATAATAATTAAAAACTATAATTTATTTCCAGAAGCACAATATGAATCAGTGTCGTAATATTCAAATCAATAGTCAATCAGAATTCTTTTCCACATAAATCGGTAATCTTTTATTTTTTAAATAATTAAATATAATATTGAAAAATATGGTAAATCATTATTATAATCTTAAAAATTGTATTTCTTTAAAATTTCTGCTCCATAGCAAAATTTGAAACATTGTATAATCAAAAAGTAACAAAACAATGAGAAATGATCAAATTTTTCATGACATTCAATGCCTTGGTATACATACCAATACGTATGCATTAGATTATACTGGTTTATCCACTAAAGACAATCAATGGAATTCAAAAAAAAAAATTCCGAATTCGATGAAAATGAAAAATTAGCATTTCAAAAAAAAGATTGAGAAAAATGAAGAAAATACTTGACTGTTCTAATGAAGATAAGATAATAATAAATATCACTAATGATTTATATTGAAAATAAAAATTGAAAATAATATTAAATTTATTTATAATATTTAATATTAAAATTTATTTATATTATTTATATATAAATAATAATTTTTCTTTTTATTAATCGCTATTTGAGAAAAAATATCTTTTCTATGGAAAATATCCAACTTCTACTATTGAAAAGCAAAATATAAATAAATAAATAACGATAGTATATATTACAAATTTTTAATAAAAAAATCAAATATTATATCAAATATTATTATATGGAAGAGAAAATGTTTAATTGATTATTATTAAAAGCAAAAGAAAAAATGTATATAATGTATATATAAATGTATATATATTAATGAAACATGGATAGATAATACTATATATTTTAGTAAAAGTTGACAAATCAATTTTTAAAAAATATAAGTTTCTCACATTAGTATATAATTATCCATGCTGGAAGATTCATCAAAGAAATTGAATTAATTCTCAAAGTAAATAGTAATTACTATGAAATATTTCGAAAAATATTTTTTAAAGAAAAAAATTTCAAACATTCAAACATTCCCGGAATGTTTTTAATAATAATTAATAATAATAAATTATATTAATTTATATAAATTATATAAATTTATAATAGTGATGAATCACACTTCATCTTTTTATTCAAGTATTAGAATAAAATATTTTGAAATATATGAAAATATTATCATGAAGAAACATAATTGATTGGTTTCTAAAAAATAATGTCTCCATTTGGAAAATATATAGAAATTTAACAGAATGAAATAAAATTTCAGAAAAAACATTTAAAATGATATTCAAATTATCATACATATAGCTAAATCTCATTGAGTTCACATGGATGAAATTAAAACAAAAAAGACGGAAACTCTTTCTGTATTAACAAGCGACAAATTATATATATTAATGTATACAATAAAATCAATTACAAAAAATAATTGAAAGAATTAGCCAAGATACACAAAAAATTGAAAAATCATAAAAGTAAATCAAAAATTTGAAAAATTATTATTAAATTTAATAATGCTAGAATTATTATTACGAAATAATAATATGAATGAAAGTGAAATTAATTCAAGAGACAAAGATTACTTGAGAATGAAAGAATATTAAATATTTTTCTTATTTTTCTCAAGATAATGTACAATTTATACATGAGAACATTTAATAAATTGATATAAAGAATAATAATAATAATATTAGAAAGATATATTTCCAATATTTCATATCTTAACATTAAATACATTTGTGGATTATTGAATATTTTTATTATTTATTATTTATTTCTATTATTTTTTAGATCATTAGAATATTTCTTATTTTTGTCAGAATGAATGTAGCATTAAGTTATTTGTTTGAAAGAAAGTTTGAGTAATTTTCTTTCTATATTTTTAATTCTTTTTATATTTCGCAACAATGCGTTTATATTTTTTTAACTAATTCCATTTCGAGATCCTTTCTATGTTTCTAATATACTATAAAACATTATCATGGGCAGAATTATTGATTGTAAAATTTTTATTTTTCTATCATGGATACTTGTACCTCAAAATTCAATTCCATAAATCGATAAATAAATTTAATAATAATTTTTTATACGATAGAAGTTTATTCGTTTTCAATTCAATTTTGAATTTCTATTAAGTAGCCTATGTTTCTTCTCTCTATTTTAATCTGTCCTATTTGTTTCTGAATTATGTTTCTTCGTTAATTTTTTATTTAGTTTAAAATATAATTTTATTATATTATTAATTTATTTAGAGGAAAATGTTTACCTCTTTAACATAAAGATCATGTAAATTTTTCTTCATTCACTTTTATTCTTTTCTTTGAAAACAGTTTGTAAAATTTGTAAGAATTGTTACAGAAACTCAGAAGCAGTGTTACATTATTAAAAAACATCATAAAATGTCATCAATAAAACTTAGGAAAAAAGTATCCCATTATGTGAATATATCAGCAATGAAAAAGTTATGAAGTATAAGGTTCTAATATACTGCCTTGTGGAACTCCAAAATTTATTGAATATTGATTGCAATAACTATAATATATAATATTCTAAACTTTAACTACAAATTTTTTATTTAAAAAATAAGATTTGATGAGATAATAATAAAAGGCTGGAATATTATTATTTACGATTTTAAACAATAGATTTTTGTGCTAGATGCTTGAAAACCTTTTCTTGAAAAATCTTTTTCAAGGATTACAACTGAGTAATATAATTTTTTTTAAAATAAATAATAACAATTCTATACACTTGTTAGATTAAAATATTTATTACAGAACTCAAACTGATCAGATATGAGCTTTTTATAAGATTTCAATCTATTATTGTTCTTTTTATTATATTCGACATAATTGGTAGCAATAAAATTGATATGAGACAGATGAATTCAAATCCTCTCCAAGTTTTAATGGTATTATTATTTGAGTTAGTAACAGAAAATATTTAAAATACTGCATTGAAAATGATTGTGATCAGTTTTCTAGCTTTAAGAATTTTTTTATTATTTTTCCAATGATCAGATTAAGAACAGGTATTTTTTTTTAATTGTAGATTTGATATGAATCTTTTTATTTTTTTAATCAGTTCTGAGAATTCCGATGTTTTCTTCCATTATTGATTTTAATAAGTTATTTCATCTGATAAGTTTGAAATATCTTTTATTAAATAAGAATGAAAAATTTTGAATTCTGCAAATGTAGCTGGTTTTTCTTCATTGGATTTGGTTTTTTCATTAATTGCTTTTCTAATTGCTGTCGTGGAAACTATTTATGATTTATGATTTTTCAGACTTTTAGTCGCTCTCCATAATAAATAACTAGAAATTTTTAACAAATTTTCAAATTTTCAAATTTTCAAGAAGAAAAGATAAAATTGTAAAATTTATAATTATTAAATTCCTGTAATGTTTTTTTATTTATTTTTTATTTGTTATCTTAAATATTTTTTTTATACGGAGTTTTTTGTTTTTGCTAGTTATTTTTGAGTTTCTTTTTATTCTTTATTTTCTATTTTATGCAGATAGAATATGTATTTATAGAATTGTTTATACTATTTAATGACAGTATTTTGAGACAACAATATTGTAAATAATTTCACTGGTCATCGATTGTAATTTCTATTGAGAACTCTTTAAGAGTATCATACACTTATATTTTATTTCGGTCTTAAAGAATTGCCTCTATTATTATAAAGTGAGAATAAAATTATTGTAAATTGTTGTGTGTAATATATATAATAATATATATTTTATAATAAACTTTAGATAAGATTTAATGATCAAATAGATCTTATGCTTTTAACAATAACAACAAGAAAGTTATGTATCTTTTCCTTAACTGGAGGTTAGTAAGTAGATTCATCCGTTAAAGAAAAGTTGATATTTTATCTACGAAATCATATTTATTTCCAGAATTTTTAGCTTGACATTTAAAACATTTAATTTGTTTGGTCTTTAATTGAACAATTAAATGTTAGATGATTTTTGATACATTTGATATAATATGTTTTGTTACAGTAGTTTCTGATGTGACCAAAGAAGTAGCATTTGGTGCATTGCGAAATATTAAATCTCTTTTAGATCTAAGTAATTCAAAAAAATTATTTAATAATTTAATTTGATTATAGATTATAGATTATTTACTTGCAATTCGAAATTTATGGGAAAAGATTTTTATATCGTATTGAATTATATTATTTATTCTATAAATTTTATAGTTTAGTATTGTTCTATTATTCTAATTGATTCATTTATCATTTTGTAACTTTTAAGAACTACTTTATAATTTTTTTTTAATTGATAATTGATTTTTTTCTATTTAGAGCTTAACATTCTTATACTTTAATGATATTAATCTGAATTTTTACTTCATTATTATTTTATGTAATGTGTTTAATGTTGTAATAATATATTTATTAAAAATTATATATTTATTATATATATTATTATATTTATATTTATTATATATATATTATATATATTAAGTTATATATTTTGTGCAACATTCATATTTGATTGATTGTTGATCGTCAACAAAAAAAATCTTGTACAATATAAATACAAGTTTAATGGAAAAATATCCATTAATCATTTACTAGTGTTTACATTTGATGAGCAATTTGAATATATGTTCAATTTTTCAGTATTATGAATTATTATTATCTACAAAATTATTGATATTAATAGCCTGTATATTCATATCCATTTTTATTTATAGCATATCGGATATTGCAATGATTATTTTTTTATACAAATTATTATTAATGATATAATGATCATTTTCCTTTGTTAAATTATCATGTTCCTTTGTTAAATGAAAAAATAATCTTTTTAAAAATATCTTTAATGAAAATTGAACTATCGAAAAATGACTACAGGCAATGATTTCTGGTTCCTTACTTGTACAAATAACATGTGAACACATGAATACAATATTAATGAACTCATTTTACGTGACATATCCTATCAATAACTTTGAATATTAAACTTAAAATTTATTTCAAATATATTGTGTTATTTTAAATGTAGAATTTATATTGAGAAAAAGAGAAAAATAATTTATTTTTATAAATATTTTTTTATTATATTTATTATACTATTAAGTTAATTCTAATTAATTTGATACTGGAGACTATGTCAATAATTTGATGTTTAATATGTCGTTCACTCTTTGTTTTCGATCTTATTCTTTACTTAAATCACTAACATCACGTGATTTAATTAATGTGTGTATTTATCTCCAGCTTTGCACAGTATTTTTATAATTATTCGTTATTTCTCGTCTTTTTTTTTTTTAATATAAGAAATTGTTATAGCTTTTTTCTATTTCTATGGAAAACATTTTTCAGTCCATATATACTTTTTTAAATATTTGCACCAAGATTTTAGAATCATATTTCACGATTATTGTCATATTATTTTTAATATACAGTCTATGCCAATTACTCTTTTTCTCTTTTTTCTTTTATTTGTTTCATTATATTTATTCAATATATTATTGTCTCATTATATTTTTCTGTTTTAACTGTTCTTCTTTCTTTTCTTCTATATTCTTCCATAATTTTATTCTTTTTTTTTTTGTGCATAGTGTTATTTAAGTATTTTGTACAATATTTCTTCCATTGTTTTATGTTAATTCCTATACTCATCATTATATCTTCCTCTTTCTTTATTTATAAATTTTCAAATTTGATTTTCTGTTCTTACTTTTATTCAACATTTCTTTTTCTCTTCTTTTCCTTTTTTTCTTCTTTTCTCTCATATTCCTTTTTTCTTCAAAACATAAATTTTTCTTAATCATTTTTTTATATATTCTGCTCACTTTATTTTTGCTTTTTGCTTCTTGCAGTTTTTATTCTATCGCATTATTTTATCAATTTTTTTTTCTTCCATTTGATTTTTCTTTTAAAAAATTCTATTATTCATTTGATTTATTTAATTGCCTTTATTGCCCTATTTAAAATTCTTATATTATTCTTATCTTATAATTGAATAATTCTTCTCTCCTCTTCCTTTCATGTCTATTTTTTAATTCATATCTCTTTCTCTCTAATTCCATTTTTTCCTTTTTCCTTTCATTTACTCTTCAATATCCTTTTTTAAATTTTATATACATGTAATGTAAATGTATAATATGTTACCCAAATGTTTCATATGGTTCCATTTATATTTTTCTTTCAGGAACCAAATTTTAAAAGATACATAGAAAAACATCTGAAATTGATTCTCAGTAATACCTAGTAGCTAACAGAAATTATTTAAATTTTTTTTTTTTTATTTTCTTTTCTTTTCTTTTATTAAATTAATGCATTTAACAATTTGTCCTTTTTCTCTCTTCTTTTTTTAAATCTTTTTTTGTTTTTTTTTTACAAATTTTATATATTTTCAATCAGACTTACATAATTTTATATTTTGTATTTCATTCATTATAAAAAAATAATAATTCGATATTATGGACAAAGCAATAAAAAATTCAGTTTCATTTTTTGTATTATTCTTTAAAACAAAATAACTTAACTACATAAATTTATCATAAATTTCGAAAACAATTCCTTGTTAATATAAAATTAAAAAATTCATTTTAACATAAAACACATTAATATCAAATTTTCAAATTAATTATCGATATACTTTTACAACACAAGACTAATTGTGAGTATAGATATAGCGATTTTTCAAATTGATTAATATAATAAAATCAAGAAAAAGATAAAAGAAAAGATAGAAAAGATAAAAAAATAATTGCAATATCTCAATATTCTCCAAAAATATATATAGTGAGTTTTGATATTATATTTTTCATATATTACAAGTTTGAAGTTTTATCGAAGCTGTATTTCATTATAAATATGGCAGCTTTAAAATTTCCATTTCATAATTCTAAAATTAATGATACTATTTTATCTAATAATTTTTAATTCGTAATAAAATTCTAACACCTATTTCATTAATTGTTTTGTTAACCATTCAAAAAAAAAAAAAAATTTTTATTATGTCTTAATTATTTATTTCTATAAAAAAAAGAAACAATTATTTTTATATTTTATAAAAAATCGATATAAAAAAAATTTCATGTTTAAATCAATTAGGTACTCATTTAATTACTTATTTTTTAAAGAAAAAATTATTACTGTAAAATTAATTAAAAATTATTTTCTTTCTTCTATTTTTGAGAAAAATTAACTTAAAAAATGCTAAAAACATGTTGAAAAATGCTGTTAACGTTATTTATTTACCTTTTGACTTACATAGCATCGACCAACGGTTTGGAGAATTTAGAGAAATATATATCCTTGCATAAAAATATTTAAAAGTTTTTAATGATATAAAATTTTTAAGTTATAATAACTAATTTATATATTTATATATTTATATTTTTGGATTGTCAATTTTAAATTTAATGCTTCAATCAGTGAAAAAATTTTTAATTTTAAAAAATTTTTACATTTTTCGATATTTCCAAAACAAAACTAATTCTTCAACTGATTTTATATCAATTAAATTCTTAATTATTTGGATTTATTAAAACATTCTTTAAATAATTAAATTTCTTCTTATTAATATCTTCTTATTAATATCGATCTATTATTTCACTTAGCTTTAATATTATTAATATAATCTATTACAGATTCATTTAATATATTTAATCGTTTTAATCAAATTATCTATTTTTTTCTAAATTCTATATTCTTTACAGACATATATATATTTTTTGTATTTTACAATAGACAAATTTTACAAATTTATTAATAATTTTATGCAATAAACAAAGATATATACATACATTTTATAATTAATTTTGTAAATAATACATACTATACATAAATAATACATACATACTATCCATACATAATTAAATGACATTAACTTAAAATAAAAATTTTATTAATTATCTATTTTGATTTCATTAATTATCATATTATTTTTTAATTCATGTCTATTTAAAACTGTTTATTTAAAACTCTTATTTAATCAAATATTATAAACCATTTAGGACATATTTAATAATGAAATTATAATATAAGTTTAATGAAATAATAGATAAAAATTTTGTTCAAAAAATAGAAGAAATTTATGTTCAATTAAATAACATCAATATCTTTGCCAGTTATGAAAATTATGAATATATGTAATAAATAAGAAGAATATATAAGAAAGAAATTAATCAATCGGATTGTATCCAAATCAACGAATAATGAGAACCCATATTCTAAACGAACCAAATTAAAATTGATTTGTGCCTTTCTAGAAGGCAATATTCAAAATACGGTGAACTATCAACACGACTTTAATATTTGGTTTTTCTTAAAACTTAATTCAATAAATAAGGACTATTAAAGAACTTTCTAAATTAACGAATAAACTAAAGAATAAAATTCTGAAATGAAAATTTATATTGAAAATTAGATCCTTTTTGAAAACTAATCGCAATTGATTATCAAAGTAAAAGAGAAAACTCACTTACTGATACATTATCATAAGGTATTAACGACATCAAATACAAAAACACAATTGGATAATAGCAAATCAATAATAGATAGAGTATTCATTATTATGGCACAAGAAATAATCGAGGAATATGAAAAAAAGAATTTTAATCAGTATTTAAATGATCTAATTGATAGAGATTTTATTATTTTAAAAAAAGTATCAATGAATTAGTCAAAATTTTTAAATAAAAATTCTGTGAAAAATTCGTGAATGTCATGAGTACTACAATAAAGAATCATACTTGTTCTTATATTCTTTCACAATCTTTTTATAAATTTCAATAGAATCTATAAAATTAAATTAGCTGAATGATTTATTAATCGATAATTGAATAGTGTTATATATAAAAAAATTGAAGGTGAGCTTGAAAATTTACTTAAAAAAAAAATATGAGAAAAAAAGAAATGTCATTAATTTGAAGATTTTTCGATCATTTATAATAAAAAAAATTTATTAATCACTAATAATGAAAATAATTGTTATTGATTCACTTTGTATATAATACTCAAATTCTCTACATATATATAGAATTTCGATGATATCTTAAAAGATGAACATTCTGTGAAATGATTATATATATGATATGAATATGAGTATAACAATAAACAAAAAAATATTAGAATTTCTTATTAACTTTTTTTATTTTTATATTTTATTTTATCGTTGTTATTCTTAATTTCAATCTTAATTTTATTTTTATTTTTAATTAGAGAGGATATGAATATGAGATTTTATTTTCTGCCACATAATAAAAAATGATAAATAAAAAAAATTTGAACAATCATTTATGCTGCATAAATATAAATATAATGGATTTATAGAATTTTTACTTTTTCTAAATAATAATAATACTAAAAAAATAATTGAATTAAAAAAAAATCCAAATAACATGAGATAAATCCGAATAACAGTATTACTTTTGGTAATTATATTAAATCATTAATAAGAAGATTTTATTGATGTAAAAACATAGATAATGTCAAATGTAATAAAATAATCACAATTAGATAAACGATTTATTTTATTTTGTAATAATCATATATAATTTATACTTTTTGAATTGTAATGATTCATAAATTAGCATGATAGATATCAATAATTCTTTTTAAAATCTTTGAAAAACTTCAATTATATAGTTATCGATCAAATATCTCATTCTATTTCTTGTAGTCAATTTCACTTTCTAATATTATATTTTACTCAAAAAACACAAATATTTCAAATCTTTGTTAATATTAAATCTACAATTATTATAAAATAATTATTTTTTTTTGTTTCTTTAAAAATCATAAATTTTAACATAAATCGTTATTAAAGAATAAAAATAACTATCAACAATGATTGCTATGAAAAAATTTTAGTTATTATGTATCAACAAGTATCATTCTGATATTTCATATTTCTATTTTATTTTATATTTTATCTTATATTCATATTCTTTCTTCTATATCTATATATAATATATCATAAATATAAGAAATTTGTAATAAAATTTGATAAATTAAATATAAATTGATGAATAACATTAATATTACAAAAAATAATTATATTAATAATTTCATTATGTTTTTACTAAACTAATGTCAATTAACTATTGAATATAAAAAATATTTTGTTGAGATATATTTTAATTACTTTTGAATATAATAAATTCTCCTTAATTTTCGTTAATTTTTTGATCATTTTTGGAAAACAATAATATCAAATAAAAACAATTCTTTTCGAGACTTGCAAAGTCATTCTAATTGTAACTATCACAATATTCATTAATTATTGACATATATTTATTTATTTATTTATTTATATATTTATATAATCTTTAATAAATTGTTAACTTAAAATCATTTTTCTTTAATTTAATTTAGTTTTTCTTATAATATAAATATCTATAGATTATATCATATGAAATCCGATTTTTAGCAATATTTTAATATTATTTTTAATATTATTTAATATTAAATATATAATTTAATATTAGTTTTAATATTAAATTTTTTTAATCGAAATAAACACTATTACAATCTACATACAATCTACAAATTTTTTTCTTCCAATTCGTTATAAATTAATTCCATTTTTATAAAAATTTGAAGACTTAATGTTAATAAATTTTATATTTTAATTTTATAATATTTTATATTTTAAAATAACTATTCAGTTTTTAACTTTGTTTGTAAAACATATAGTCAAACATTATCATGACATTACATTAACATTTTGAGTAAAACTAAATTGGATCCTTTCAATTATCAATATTTTCAATTGATTAATTATTTTCGATCACTTATTTTACCAACAATTTTTGATAGATTGCTTTAATTATGACACAATATTTTTTTCTTATATTTGATTTTTGATAATGAAATAGATGAATTAATCACTAATTATTGATTAAACTATTATCTTCCTGGCTTGGACATATGTCATAAGAATTCATTTGTATCCAATTATTAAGCAGAATTTCATCTATTATTATATAAAATCTATTTTACTGTATCATCAATAAAAATGCGTTCCAAAAACAAATCTGTAATTCATCATAAATTAGCAGTAAATTGCAATTTAAGCTAATTTTCAGATTCTCGTGAAATACTATAATATTGCAATTATAATTCAATTGTGAAAAGAATAATTCCGCCAAATTAACAATTGAAGGCGCAATAATCAAAATATCTAGAAATTAAAAAATAAATTTTTTTAGTCGTCTTTTGAAATATATTCCTATGGAATATACTATAGCATCAAGAATTTATATCTGCGTTTTTATATTGTGAATTATAATTAATATAATTGATATAATATAATTGTATATATAATTTCGTATATTTATAATATAACTGCTCATATTAAATAATTTAATCTCTCTAAAAATTATTTTTGAAATAAATCATCATCATCGTTTAATATATTAATATATAGATTTATTTTTATATAATATTTTTTTATTTTTATATAAATTATTTTTATATAAAATAAGCGTAATTGGCAGTTTAATAGGGAGAATAGAGAGACGACTACTTTAGAATCATTTGTATAATTCGATACTCTTATTGACAAAATATAACAAAAATATTTAAATATAATTAATTTGGATAAAAATTAAATTTAAATAATTTTAATTTGTATCTTATAAAAAAATGTCCATTATATTTTTATATAACGTATCATTGCAATGAAAATGAAACAGTTAAAATTATTTTAAATTGTAGTACTAATATTTACATAATAAATCTACATATATATATCTCATTTACTTTCATTTTCTGATTTTCTTGTCATTATTTTTCTTTCATTATTATTTTTTTCATTATTATTTTTTTTCCTATTTCTATCGTTGAGATAAAAGAGTAGATAAAATTAAAAACAAACGCTCAAGTTATTATGAAACTCGATTTATAAGAAATCACAAATATATATATCATTTCTATAATTGATAAAAGATATAATATCACAAATTGATATTTTATACAGATATATATTATATTATATTTATATATTATTATATATAAGTATAAAAAATTTCAATATAAGATTAAAATTTTTTAATTAAAGATGAAATCTATTTTATTAATTATATAATTTGTTAAAAACTAAAAATTAACATGATGTTACAGATAACTTTTTCCAAGATTTAAAGAATATAATTTAAAACTTTTTTCGAGAAACTACAAACTTAAGCCAGAAATATACTCGATATTGACTTTAAATATTGCACGAAAGAACTATTTAAAAATAAAACTGTTTAACTGTTTATTTACAAGGAGATCTACTTACTTTGAACTTTTCAAAGAAATTTCAGTGACGATTAACTTTTGAATTTTACTATCATGGATTAATTCCTTCTTCGATGAAAATGCAATTAAATAAAAATGAGAGAGAATTAATTATCACAATTAAAAAAAAATTTCCAAAAATAAATTTTCAGTAATTATATCGAAGAATAATTATCTAAAGATCTTGCACTTTTTTGATCACAAAATATTTGGTGTGCGTTAATAAATGTAATTTATGAAAAAGCAATTATTATTGTGTCTCTTTTGAATATGATAAGGAAAATGTACTTACTCGTAAATGATTAAGAAATTGTAAAAAAACTATTAAAGATTAAAATTCATAAATCAATCCTAAACGTTGTTCTTAATATCCCATTTATTTTAAAGTCGCTGATGAATTTTACTGAAACTAATGAAACTGTATATTTCTAATAATTGAATAAATAATTATTGACTGATTTATAAATAATTCAATACAATAATCAATGAAACTAATATATACTAATGTAATAATAACATATACTATTAATATATACTATATATATAATAATATAAAATATACTAATTCTAATTTTTATGATAAGAAATTCTATATCTAGAATGTTTTTCTATAGTTAACAATCCCATTTTTTATTATCAACTCGATTAATCGCTCTTTACAATTAAAATTTATTGTTTTATAAAAAGGATGCAAAGTTTCGTTATTAGCTATTTGATAATATATTTTTATAATGACAGAATTCTATCTTCTATTACGATCATTTTTCTTCAAAATTGAGGCGTGTCTCTTATTAATTGACAAAGATATTTTTTATTCTAGCCTTTTCAGAAATGTTGAAATATTTGTTGTATCAATTAATAGCAATAATAATCGATTCATTTTGACATCTCTATCGATCCATCATTGATCAAGAAATCAAAAATAGTTTATATAACAAGTTTAAATCATTAAGATTGGATAGAAGATTCAGATAGAAGTTTATTGTTATGCTATTGATTTTAGAAAAATGTAATGAGGCTAATATGACAGATTTTTCTCATTTTGAGAAAGAATTATTTGAGTCATTACAAATGCCCTAATTTATATCTTAACTTAAATAATATTAAATTTGCAATTTGCAGCTAATTTTCTTTCTAAAAATTTTATTATTATTATAATATAATTATTATATAATTTTATATCCTATAAAATTGATATGCAAATTTGATATTCTAATTAAAGACAATTAAAACAAAATTTCCTGTTGCATATGATCATTTTATCTTCTAAACTTAACTCTTTAAATTCTTTATATTATCATAAAGTGTGATAATATAAATGATTATCAGGCAAACTGAATATGCTGAATAAAATTACTATTAACTATTGAAAAGAAGTAACTCGCAAAAAAAATAAGAATTTGATTGATTAGAATAGAATAGAATAGAATAGAATAAAATAGAAAAGAAACTTTTATTTACATTAGAATTTATCTATAACAAAATCCTCTTCGCGATTTTGAATATTTAAGAAAAATCTTCTGTTTGATACCAAGTTAAACATGTGATTCCTAAAGATAAGAATAAGCAGTCCTAGCGAAGCATATATTTTATCCCTATATCATTACTCGTTTCAATTAATGCATTATTCGACAATCGTTACCATTAATTATTCAATGTGTAATTTTCTAAGTCAATCTTAATCAATCTTTTAAAAAATTACGAAAAATATGTTTATGAACAAGAATTAACAAATGCTCTTCCCGTTATCGCATTAATTTTCTTAAAAAAAATATTAGTATTTTTTTGAGACTGTCTTATGATTCCATCCAGTTTAATTTTGTTAATGCAAGACTTTTCTCCAGGAGCTGCAATTATTGTTTGGCTATAGTATGGTTTAGCCCATACTATATGTGATATGTGAGCTTATACTGTAAATCTATGGTTATGTCTCGCAGGAATCTTGTTGAACTGTGAAGATGACAATTTCTATAAATAGATCTTTAATCAATCAATGGTGCGCGACGATGAGAGTACTCTCTAGTCGAGAGCACTGGAGGATAGGTCAATGAATGCATCGATCATTAGCGACCAACCTATGCACATCCCTCCCCCTATTCAAGTATTCAGTCTTGACCAAGCAGTCCTCGGATTGATATCAACATTGATTCGTGGGAACGAATATGGAAAATGATAAAAATAATAACAAAACAACGATTAACCAAAAGGAAACAAAAAAGAGAGAATGAAAAATGAGAAATGAGAAAGAAATAATGATTATCTTGCACGAAAAAGCAGTCCTCATTGCACTTGCAGTGCCTGTCTAAATCAATCCAACTGCAAATGGATGCGTATTAAAAATGCTGCGGAAGGATTTTTCGTCCTTAGTTATTAGTTATGTCATTAGTTCTCAATAATAATAGAAAAGATAATGACGAATTGACGATCCGCTTCCGATCGATCCGAAGTAAGAGGAAGATAAACAGACCTATGCAAAAGAATGCAATCATAGGAAGAAAAATAAAAGACAATTTCTGAAAATGACTTCGTCGGGGTCAGACGCTGAAGATGAATCGGACAATGTCGAATGCACAGATGATGGGCTACTGCTGTCTAAGTAGATTTATCAAAAGAAAAGGCCATCCGTCAAGAAATAATTCATCTATCAATAGCAAACACTGGGACATACATGCTAGAATCGATTTAAAAAAAGGAGATTAAAGAGCATCTAGCAGCTCTGCGCATATACAATAAAAATAGTCAAACAAATTTCAATGACAAATGGCTGCGAAGATGGAGAAGACCAGCTCGGGACAACTTAGAGAAGAAAGGGCGATACTCTACGGTCGATTAGATGTGAATCAAACCATATAGGAATCAGTATCCCAACCACATCTAAACAATAATCGAGACTGCTTCGATATCTAAGAAAAAAAACAGGATCCTCATGTATTACTTGACACTCGAGACGAGAATGCTCTATTGATAAAAATAGATGAAATGATAGAAAAAAAAACTCGCGGATTTTAAAAGGAAATGATCAAAAGATATCCTTCCTTCCTCCCACCTCTATATATAATATCAAGAAGAAAAATAAAAAAAATGGCAAAAGGGAAAGGAGAAGACCGTCATTAATGATATGGCTTGTTACGAAAATCTCTTATGTCAATCCCCTCAAAAATCAACTCTAAACATTATCTAAAAAATTGGTCACTTGTCATAAAGCGAATCAGGAGACTACGAATCATGGCCCACAATGTAGGAGTTTATTCCCCTATTAAAAAAAACAGTTTCACAAAAGGATCTTCGGATTGAAAAATATATTGATGATTGAAAGGAACTCAAAATGCAAAAACAAGAAGATTCGGTTTAGTCGTGTATCTCATTCCACAGTTGTTAACACCCTAACAATGAAGTTCAACTCAAGAATTTATTGTCAAATGTTGATTCTAACCAAGGTATAAATTAACTCGGCATAGGCATGGAGAAAGTATGATTCAAAAGAGCTATAAACGAAGATCATCTTAAAAATCCCGGACCTGAAGGGCTGATAAGTTAAGGCTGATATATTGACCGCCTATCTTGTAGAGTTCAAAATCAAGACCAAAAAAAAGATGATCAACTACTCTTAATGACTTTGTCATGGTCCAAAACAAATTATGGCATCAATGGTAATAACAGAGATGAGGTTAGAACAATGAATCGTGGACTAGACACTATTTGGATCAAGTATCCTCTTGCAACGGCCAAAATAATTACCACAGCAGATTGCGAGTTGGATGGACTATAACATGCGTAGAAATAAAAAAAGAATAACTCCAGTTATCAAAGGCACATTGAACGTACAGTCGATTTGGATTGTAGCGACCATTATGAAGACGTGAGACACAAAGCGAAAGACTTCTGCCACATTGCTTGTACTAACTTGTCAACCATAAGATAGATAACGAAAAATGCCTATCATCTACTGGATGGGAAAGATTCTTCGCCAAGGCAAAAAATCCAATCATCGGGTAAGAAAGCGAAAGGTATGCCTGGAAATTCGAACAAAAAAATTCGAATCGTAGAGTCGTCAATACGGACTGACTATCCACTAGTTTCACAGTCTTGCAGGTCAAATTCAACCATGTCCAAAGGGCTCAGGATTTATTTGATTAGATCTTAATACAATGGGTTGTATATATTATCTAGTATAGAATCCTAGATAATCGCGGTTGATTTGGTAATCAGGATGGCTCGATTACGATAATGTGACTTGGCAATTTGCTGACGCTGTTAGATAGCGCGCGAAACTGGATAGCAATGAAGTAAGATCGTTTAGTTATTGTCAATGTTTACATCCCTCCTTACTAGAGTTTCGTGTCGTGCGAGAGATATTTTTGTGTTGGGAGATTTTAACGCCAGATCGAACATGTGAGGTTCTCTAGTGATACTACAAGTTCGGCTCTTACAAATTAGACACTTGGACTGCACTTTGCTTGCTTAACAACCAACATATGCGTTCAATTGGGAGAAAATTTATTATCGATCTCTCCTATCGAGTCCTATGACTGTGCAATTGGTCTTGAACTGGAAAATTATGAAGGGAGTAAAAACTATCCGACTATATTCCACGTAAAAAAAATACAAAATCAGATTTTCACTACTGATTTTATATACTAAACTTTTTAAATAGCTTCAGATACAGAAATTGAATGGATATAAATCTGGAGATATATATAGTCATTGGATTTTTATTAGACTTTTGCGATTGATTCATCATTTGTTAATTTAAATTTTTTCTTATATTATTATAAAAATGTATTAATATCTTATCATACATAAAACAAAAAAAGAATATCATTCTTCATGAGTTCACTTTTCCAGTCAGATGTACCGTCAAGAAATATAGCAAGAAATTATCTAATACAATTATGTATCTCTTAAACATATATATTCATCGAAAATTGTCTTTGAAAATTTTTTTTTATTATTCTGAATTTTCATTTGTCTATGTATAGATATTAAATATTATTTATATTTATATTAAATATTCTATTTTTTTTCTAAATACGATTTATAAATAATTTATTATATATATATATAATTTGTCAATATTCTTCAAAAAATTGTATCATCTTCTCTATATTTTCTTATTTTAAAAAGAGTGACTTTTTTATTGGAATTAATTTTTGAATTTTTTATTGATGCAATTTATTTTTTATTTTTTTTATAATATTTGCACGATCAATCTCTTGTTTTTTCCTTATTTCTTTATTGCTAAAATTTAAATCATTTTCTATATTTCGAAGCAATTCTATGGCAAGAATTCTTGATGTTCTTGGTTTTCTTGCATTAATCACTGAAATGGCTAGCAAAAGTGCGTTTTTTTTATTCCAAATATATAAAATTCTTTTGCTTCATATTAAATATTTCTATTTTATAAATTTTAACAATATTTTTTTTAGAAATAATAATATGTATAAATAAATAAATATACATAAAATATAATATAATATATATATAATAAAATAATATAATAAATATATAAAAAAATATACGTGCATATAAAAATTAATAATTGTAAGAATCTGTAAATCTCTGACAATTATAATAGTAAATAATAATAATTAACAGTAAATAATTGTAAATGTGTTAAGCAATAAATAAATCTAAATAATTCTTAAAAATTATAATTATAAATAATTTTAATTATTATTATAATTTTAATAATTAGTAAATATAAATAATTGTAAATATAAATATTCTTACAAAAAATATTGTATGAAATCTCGTTAAATAAATAATAAATGAATAATTAAAATTAAATTAAAATCAAAATTATTTTACATAAAAGAATTATGATAGGAATAATGAAATATACGAATGTTTGTGGCATTGAATGGTATATACATATAAATATAATAGTATGTATAGATAAATAAAGTAATTGTAAAAAGAGACAAGAAATATTGAAATAGCAGATCAGTTGAAAAAATATTTCTTAATGATAATCTTGTGTATTTTATTTCACATTTTTATTATATTGCATTTTATTTACTTTTTATATTTTTTAAGTCGGTCATTCACATATTATTTCATATTATATTATATATTATGTTATATAGTATATATAACAATTGATTTGTTAATTTATTTTTTGAAATAAAATTGTTATCAACATTAAATTTGTAAAAAATTATTTTCAAATAATGAATAGATTAATGAAATAAATTTACATATAAGATGCGAAAAAAATTTGAAATGATGGTGATGGAATTCCATATACCATCAATTCTATACTATTATAAAATTCGTTTGTTTTTTTTAGTATATTAAAAATGATAGTAAAAAGAATTGAATGTGAATGAAATTAAAATTTATCAATTATTCACACTTTTATATAAACGAATTAATTTATATAAACGAAAGATGGTAATATTTTGAATAAGAGTCAAAAAATACAATTAAACGTTCTTTTCTGTCAAAAAAAATTCCAAATGTATAAGTAATATAAATTACAATAAATAAATATATCCTCGTTAAATCATTTTGTTTTAAACAAAAATCTCTATACCAAATTTTTTACAAAGCTCCTCTGTAATAAAATGAGTTTATAAACTATATATATCAGTAAAGCAGGTAATATTCTTGTCTTTTGCTAAATTTATTTTCACAGATCTCAAAAACTTTAGAAACTCAGAAGTTTAGTTAATCAGAAATTAATGCATTACAGTTAAAGAATAAATAACAGAAAATAGTTAGAAATTAAATCATAACAAGCTCATTTGTAATATAAACTGTTACATCTTATGTAATGATTTTTGGAAAAAGTTCAGTTCAAGAACTTCTTTTCATTTAAAACCAATTTAAAATTTAATATGTGATATTAAGAAGAGAAATTGTTATTAGAAGATTCCGATCGAAAACATGTGCAATCAATGTAACCTATTAAGGATTCTGGAAACACACAATTTCTGAAATTACATAAAAGAAAACATTTCTTCGCAAATCGTAAAATCCAGCATCGGAATACAGCCTTTTGAAATTGCATCTGGAAAGATCACAGCATTGCTGATCCAATTCGTATTCTTCAAAATAAATCTTTTCTTATTTCTTATTTTTTTAAGTTTGTATATCGTACTAATGAAGGCTCGATTCAAAATCTTAATAGCTAGAGTACAATGGCTCGAAAATAATTTTTCTTTTTCTTCTTTTCAAAAAATTTTTAGATTCATTCGACAGAAATATAAGTGCTATACTTGAGAAGCACACGTTTTTAACCCAAATGAAGATTTTATTAATAAATTTAATAAGATATAAGTTTCAACTAGATAGACTGGATTTAGAACAGAAATATGATCAAATGCAAATCAAAGAATAAGAATTCTTCGAAAATATGTATTTCAATTTAATAACCGTAACGAAAAAATGTATATAATATTAAAGATCCTGGACAACTTACAGTTCTATTCAATAATAACAATCTATTTGTATCATGTGATTCGATGCAATGCCACGATTTTCTGTGATCAATTTACTAACTTTCAAATTTTAGCCAATAGATACAATTTCATTTTATTAATTTATTAATTAGTGCACAATTCTCACTATTGATATATCTTTTTAATTATTTGGTTTTGTCATTGAAGATTAATGTTACATGAATGATCAAGTCATTAAATATTTGTTTGTAAAATTATCAACTTGCATGATCAAAACTAAAAAAATTATAAATATTATGAATATTATTATAAGCATCATAATTTCAAAATGATAGTTCTATATAAATGCGTTACTTGAGATCCTATCCGTTAAAGAAAACAAGACAATATAACCATCAGAATTTCTCATGACTCATCAAAGCATAAAATGCCCTGATCCATTTACATTTAACCAAAATGCATAGATCCATATGTACTGTGCGTTGCTGATAAGTTAAATCTGTGTATGTACTGTGCGTTGCTGATAAATTGCAATCTCCTATTTGGCAGGAGGATGAAGGAGATAATTCATTCCCACTTTTGACACTCCCTAATATGACGCTGATATAATAATGGGATTTTGGTATTTCCGAAAAATATAGAAATTTTATTCTAAGTATTGTGTATTGTTAATAAATTGGCATTTAATTTAGCAAGAGGGCCGCAATAAACCATTTGCCTCATCAAATGTAACATAAACATTTGCTATTAATGATAATTAATAGATGTGATGAGCTAATTATAAGAATGCGTGTGATTTGATTATATATGTTTGTGTTCGATTATATGTATGTATAGATTATCTTATCTCACTAGATCTTTTTTCAGATATTAATTACTAGCACATATTTATTTCTATTATCACAGAGCATTTATTTCTACTATACTTATTAAAATTATATGTTTCTAAAATTGAATGTACATTATATTTAACATATATATGAGATATTAAATGAAACATGGAAAAATAGGAATTGAAATTAGAATGATATTATTAGATTTTTTTTATTCTGCTATACAAGTATATGTATAAAAATATGGAACACCTTTGGAGGATGAATTCTAGATATCAAAATGATGAAAAAAATTTTATATACATATACATCCGATAAAGCTTAATTAACAAACTATATATATAATATTTTAAGTTTATATTGTATAAAAATAAGACGTCGAAAGAGTAAGAACGCTGAATTAAATGCTCAGCATCGTATTGCAGCAATATCACTTGCATAACGGAATCTTTCAATGAAAATAAATATGATGTTCTTTTATACACATAACCATTTCTGAATTTTAGTATAATATACAATATATTACGTAACTCTTTATTTAATTAATCTCGAATAAATTCAATAAATTCCAGAATATATATCACTTTTTAAATTCATAAATAAATCATTGTATAAACATTTTTAAATCTGTAAAAACTAAATCATTGCAAGTCAATAATGTATGACGTTATTTATTTATCGAAATCCATAGTAATATAATATCCATAGTAATATCATCAAAATAATATATCAAAACACATTCCCATAAAATTTCAGATTAAATATTATTCTATAAATAAACTTTTCACATATACAAAAAAATCACTAATAATAATAACAATTGAATCAATTTGAACTTCACATATACAAAAAAATCACTAATAATAATTGAATCAATTTGAACTTCACATATACAAAAAAATCACTAATAATAATTGAATCAATTTGAATTTCAGATTAATACGTCAGTTCAAAAATTTTTGTCCATATCTTGTTTGAATTCAATATTTATTTCAATACGAGATTATTAAATAAAAAAAAATAATAATAATCGAATTTAATATTTATATTTTAATCATATTAATACCACATTTTATATTCACTAAAAAAAATTAAAAAAAAAATTTTTGAATTGCTCAAAATAGTAACAGTTTTTTCAAAAAAAATTTTATATATTAATCTCGAAATTGACTGATTTTTAATATATTTATTATTTAGTGTTTTTTACGTTTTATAAATAATTTAGTTTCATCGTGAAATTAATATAAATTTAAAAAATATTAAAAAAATAAATATTAAAAATCATGAAATATCGCAAAAAAGTTGTATATAGCGAGGTCCGAAATATGGCTAGAAGAAAGGATGATTATATATATATAAAATAAGAAAAGAAAATTTAGAATCTAAAGAATATCAGTATTTATCATTTCTAAAGAAAATGCGATTTCATAACAGGGACAATAAATTTTATTATAGAAGATAAAGTAGTTATAAAAAATATTATTTATGAATTTTATATTGAAAAAAAAAATTGTATTCAAATTATTAGCGATTATTAAAAAAAAATAAATTTTCCATGGAAAATCCAGTTCATAGTATTGATTATTAAAAATGGATTTCAAATGAAAAAAATACAGTATCAATAGAAAGATATTAATCAAAAACTTAAATATTGTTATCTAGAGAAAAATAAAGCATTTTCTAAGTACAGTAAAAGGAAATGATTATGTAACCAATAGAAAATAAAATAACAAAAATATGAATAAATATATATTATTAAAACTTATATAAAAATATAACAAAAATATAAAAAAACAAAAAAAACATTTGAAATAGATGAGATTATTAAATTATAAAAATATATAATATATATGAAATTATCACTTATGATTTTAATTCTATTGAGTTAGCCTGGTCTAAAATAAAATTCTCTTCAATTTATTCGAGAAAATAATATAATATATTATATATTCTCATTTAATGATTTGAAAAATTTAATATACAAATATATCAAAATTATCACAGCAAATAATTGGAAAATATTTTGCAGCCATATAGAAAAAATAGAAAATCAATTTTGGGAAAAAGATGAATAAATGAAAAAAGTTATTGAGAAAATAAATATTTCAATTACGGATTCAGAAAATTCGAATAGCAACCAGTATTAACAGCAATTCAGATTTTTGAAATATTACGATACAATAAAAGATATGAAAATTATATTTAATAATACAATTAATTTCATTTCATATTAGATCTAAATAGAAAACTAATTAAATAATCGATATTAATTTTGATAATAATTAATCAATAAAAAAATTAATTATGAAATAAATTAAATTAAAATTTATAATAATATTGTTAATATATTGCATTAAAATATATTTATAATCAATATGTAACGTATTATCATATTCGTAAATATATAGAGTATACCAAAAATATTGAAACATTCGTAAACTAGAGATTCCTGAAACAAAAATCTTCCTTTAACGAGTTATTAACAAAAAAATATTGACCAATCATAATCTAGTTGAGCATCAGGTTACATATACAAGCTACATACAACATTCGAACAATATATCTCGAAGAAAATGTGTTGAATATTATATTTATTTATTAATTTATTCATTATTCGTCATATTATTCGATATAATTTTTTATCGATAAAAAAATATTTGTTATATTCAACACAATTTCTATATTGTTCATTGTTCATCGATAGCATCTAGCCAATTAGTAGATGTGACCAATTCAACAAATTATAAAAGTATGTGTGATTCAATTGTATATTTGGATTATCTCCAGTAAGATCCATATATCTTCCGAGTGTAGATTTAACGTACAATAATACGAATGGAAAAAATATATTATAAAAATGACTTGTAAATTTTTTCGCAATTTCTCGAGATTTATAAAGCAATATCTTCTATATCAAAATTTTGAAAGAACGACTGTAGATAGAGACAATGGGGACGTCATCAAAGATCCGCGAAGAATAAATAATATCTACTATCAATACATATTACAAGTTGATCACGTACTCATACATGCCTGATATGACAAGAATATATTTTGCAACATTGCGCAAAATTAACGATTATAGCATTTCCTGAGACATGAAACAATTAATGCCTTAATCTAAATATCATGTGAAAGATGTCGATTAAGCTAAACATGAACAACACGTGTGAAAGACCGTGCTACGATCGGTTATACGTACACAAACACTTACTAATTTTCTTGGCAGACGTGCAAATATATTTTCTTGAAAAATATTAGAAAGAAATCCTTAAAAATGGCGTCAAAAAGAATATTAAACGTTGTTGATGACAGTGAAAGTTCTATTAACATCGCAAAATGTGACTTCATAGATATTTTAAATTAAATAGTGATAATGACAGTAGTGATATTTTTCTTTACGAAAACATTGTAAATTAGTTAATTAATAGAGGATGATATCGACAATGAAAATCATAATAATCATAGTAATCAGAGCTATGGATTTGGAAAGAAGAAGCTAATGAACTAAAAATCTGAAACTATACTGAGATTCTTGGTATTATTCGTTTCAAGATAATAAACCTTTCTTATTCAATGATCGCTTAGTAGTAGTAATTATTTATTATTAATTATTTAAACATTTTGCAAAATAAAATTAATTGTAACTTATATGTGCATCTATATATCAAAAGACATGTGCAATTTACACATTCTTTCAAACCATGAAATGTATATGATATACATACATTGTTGTTATTTATGTCACGCGTTATTGGAAATCATAAGGCAAGGAGTTAAATATAAACAATTATATATATTACAGTTTGAAAAAAATGTAGCAAGAAATAAAGATAAAGATATATGGAGAAGATAGCTGTTCGACAAGTATTATTAACAAACTATATATATATATATGCTCATACGATGCATGCAAACTCAAACTTCCATATTAGAATATACAGTATTGTTTACGATAATAATTGATTCTGGATAAGTATGGAAAGAAATATAAGTGCTGCATATTGTTATATCAGTTGGTAGACTTATTTCGAAAAAGAAATTTTATAACAAATTGAATCTCCTCCGAAACGTGATTCATATAATGATTCCTGATCTAGATCAAAGCTTATCAAAGCTTATTCAAAAGTCAAATTGCCTTCATTTCAACATTCTAATATATAAATAAATAAATATAGAATTAATGTCATAATAGTAAAAAACATAATGGAAAATATGTCTAATATTTCGCTTAATGAAAATTTTTTCGTATTCGCATATATGTAGATTATTATTATGCTTATACTTTATTGATTCCGATTCCTAACAACAGTCGTGTTAATCTCTTGATAATTGGAAATTATTATATAGCAAAATACAAAATAAATAATTTAAAAATTCAACTCAAATTTTAAGTAAAAGTTTAAATTGGATAAACGAATGCAAACGTGAAGGTATAATTTGATAAAATGCAACTTTGATCGAGAGAAGAAATTAATCAATTCCACGAATTTATTCCAAGAGAACGAATATGATGATATAATAACTTCACGGATCTGATATCGCGAAATTCTATTTCTTTCCAGAATTAATGATTTATAATGATGCATTGGCCATCAAGATAATGTCTTGAAAATGTCTTCCTTTAAATCCATTAAAGAACGTATATCTGAAATTAGACAAATAAATAATATTTAATCGTAATTCTTTCAGTAGGATGCAATCTTTTTTCGCGATATTTCTCTCACTGTCAATTCCATTAGATGCATTGCCAAGACCAGAATAAAAATTTGGCACTAATCGAAGTCATAAATTTTTGATTTCTTCGTAATTGTAACAAGGAAAATATTAGAATAGTATAACTTATTATTCCAAAGAAATAGAATCGTTGGAGAAAAACGAGTCAGTAAATGGATAGAATCATTTAATTAAACTAAACATATTTATTGATGAATTCAAACTGATCAAGATGATTCATATATCGATAATTTACAATCAGATGATCTTATCTTACTGCATTCACAATAAAATATGAAATATATTAGAATATTGTATGTCAATTGTCAAGAAATTCTTGTTAGAAGAAAAAAATTGAATTCTGTTTAATGTATTACGAAAAATACATTAATTGTTTTCAAGTAAATCCAATTAGTATTGGTATCGAATGGAATCAGGATCTTTTTTATCTGGAATGAAATATGATTACACAAGCCTCTTTCTAATATAAAAAAAAAGAATATGTCTCAAAAACCTATATTTTTGTTTCGTATTTATATACATTATATATATTAAATTTTACGAACAATGAAATTATGAAGGAAAAATGATTATTTGAATAAAATCGAAGATATAATTGATTACTTAAATATTAAATTTGAACATCTTTATAGCTGAAAATGTTCATCACTTGATGAATTTCTAATGAAATATAAAAGTTGTTTATCTTATGAATAATTCAATCCATCAAAAAGAATATATTTAAATAATATTTTACAAACTATTATATTTACAACTATGAACCAAAATCGGAATTTTTAAAATTTCATCAAATTTAAAATATATACAGAATAAGATAATTTAGATAATATTATAACTGCATGAGAAAATATTGAATAATGAATTTATAAATATCAATAATTAGTCGTATCTTTTTCTTAGATAATTGATATTCAAAAAACAATAGTAAATTCTACAATTATAAATCAAAAAAAAATGTTATTAAGACATTAATAATAGAAAAAAAATATACTTAAAGAACTCGCAGCAACAAAATGAAAAAAATTTTTTCTAGATCTTACATCTTAATATCCTAATTATAAAATAGGAAAACAAAAAAGATATATATATTTTTAATATATTTTTAATTTTAAACACGCTAAACCTGAAACAATCGCAAGTAAAACAGAAATCATAAAAAAATAATAAAAATCAAAAAAGAATTATTACAAAATATAATTTTGTAAAATTGTAAAAATTATGAGTGAAATAGATAATAAGAAAGTTAAAAAAAATACTCCTTTATGCGATAGATATGATATTTTTTAATTTGCTTTTTTTTTTATTTTGTAAAATATAACATATAAATATATAAAAGCAAAAAGCATTTATTTTTAAAATTTTGCGAAATATAATTATTGCTGAGTATAGTGCGCGAACGAAAAACATCTATAAAAAATATATCATTGTCTAAAAACAAGACAATGCAAAGATTTTTCAAAAAATATTATATTCATAAAAAGTAAATCAAGATTTCAAAAAAAAATAGAAACTATAAAATTCAATGAAAAAACGAATGAAACTACTTTAGAAACTACTTTAGAATGTAACAAATAACTATGTCGTAAATTCCGCACTATTTTGAAAAATATGAATAAAAATTACGAATGTTATTAAATATTTTTAACATACATTATGTACATAATCTATATTTAAGTAACATGATTATATGTAATTTTTGTATGTAACATGTTTAAAATTCCTTTAAAAAACGATTTCAAATAACAAATACTTAATTTCCAATTGTTTTCGATATTACGAGCATCATTAAATTAATTTGTAGCTGTTTATTTATTGATTAATAACTCCACGTCTATTAAAATTATAATAGTTTCGATTCTAATCGACTTCGAATATTCTAAATTTCATTCTCAATTTTTCTTTATATTGATTGAATACCTTTATAAATATGAAAAAGTATGGTATAGGATGTTTATCATTTTTATGACTCTTATGTAGAAATAGATTTGACAATTTGATCGTGTACTGTCTATTTCATGCATCTCTAATAATAATAATTGAATAGTCCGAATTTATGTAATTCGACGATGATTCGAGATTTTGAATAATTCAGAATGCTTTTGAAATAATTAAATATTTTAAAACATATATAAAATATTTTAAAAATTACATTCTGCATTTAATATGTATTTGATTGGATGCAATTTTCCTAACACCACTTATTTTTTAATTATCTTTTAATTCAAATAAGATCAGAATGGAATCTGAAAAACAGACTGTCTTGACAATGACATATTTAAATGAAGCATTGTTATTTTATATATATGATATAATGATTATTAAACGTTGCAGTTATCAATCGAAATATTTAGTTTTGAATATATCGTGAAATAATAGTATATAAAATACGATTCTTTTCGCTTATTATACGTTAATTCAGAATACGTAATTCAGAATACGTAATTCAGAATACGTTAATTCAGTGAAATGTTATAGATATTTCTTGCGACACTTTGTGAAATTGTTTAAGATCTTGTAACCATTAATAATGATGATATCATCGTGGTCATCGATAGCAAATTAGTTCGAACTACACGCGATATATCTTTTTGTCTAAAATTCAAAATATTAAGATCTTTGTATCCATTCTAGAATGCGATAAGAACATCATTTATATATTATCTGTATTTCTGATACAATGAGAACATCAATAATATACGTATTCTAGATTTTGAAATAACAAATTCATAAATCTTTGGAATGTTCGTAAAGTATTTCTTTACCTAAAAGATATGAAATATTCGAAGAGATCAAATGAAATGATCATTAATTTGTTAACCTTCATTTCTAAAATCGCCACAAAATCAGAAACTTCTTTTTAAATATCATACATAGATATATATACAATATATATATAAAAAATATGAAAATATCATTAACCGAAGATTTCTGAAGTAATTTCAAGCATTGTTTTCCTTTGCAAAAATTTTCGTTGTTATTTTATTAACGATTTATTAACAAAAAACACGTAGCACATAGCCTAGCATAATAGTATACTGAGCAAGTTCGAACTTGAAGCTAAAACAATATATCGAAAAATGTATATTATTTATATTATTATTCAATATTATTCACTGTTTGTAATATAATTCGATATAATTTTTTATTGATAAAAAAATATTTTTTACATTCAATAAACTTTCTTCAATATATATTGCTTGGATTTATTGTTTGTCCGTGCTTGGTCAGCAGCATATAGCTAAATATTATTAATAATATTAATAATTTATTTATTTAACAATTTATTTAACAAAATTTTTGCAAGAAATGTTGCTTGAAATTATATCAGGAATTTCCAAATAAATATTCTTTTATATAAGTACTTGATAGGAAAATTATTATTTACTTGAGCAAAATTATTATTTACTAGACAAAATTCATTTTAACTTTTTTTTTATTTTTTATACTATTGCTCTACTAAAGCAAAAAGAATTATATACATATAGAAATAAATATACATAATAAATCCGATGAATTGGCTTCGTAATTAATCTATTTCATTTCCCAAACTAGAAAATATTATACAGTTTTACCAAATTCAATTTATATATATTATATTACTATCCTATTAACACGCAAAGTAATTCTAACATCAAATCGATATTTATTCAGCAAAATGAGATTATATATCCTACTAAAATTATATTATAATATATATTATATTAAAATATATATTATGTATAGAAGATGTATTCTTTTATGATCCTATACTTAATAGATATATTCCACGAAAAGATTTCTGGCACGATATGCACTTTCAACTTGGGGAATTTCACTACTTAATTTATACATCTATGATATTGATTCTCTCTTCTATTGGATGCAAACCAAATCAGGCTTGCATTTTCCCTCGCTCATGTGAAACACAGATTCCATGTAAATCATCTAACTAATCTTTCAAAATTCTGAGATTATCTCAGGATTCGATTACTGTAAATATAAATGGCTGAATGATCCATCTCAGACAATCAATATGACATCTGTCTATCTTTTTGATGTTTGAAATCGGAAGCGCATAAATATAGACATAGATGTGCTAAACAAAGTTGATATATCTATATAGAGAGAAAATTCCAATTTATCGCGATGACAGCAATGATTCCCATAACTCATTGATACTAGAGTAGAATAGATTTAACTATTATTTGTTTCATAGATGCTTCGAAAAAAGAATAAGACACCATCTCGAATCAGACTCCGAATATAATCTATAATTTCATGTAGAGTTTCAATAATCATACTTATAATTGGCAATTTTGATCGTTTCAAATAAACATTGTCGCATTAAATCCTATCATTGACAATTCGGGATATGAAGCTTAATTTGCGTTACAAGATCGAAAGCTCTTAACTGTCTGAATGTGACGCAATATCAAAATGTATTAAAATAGTTTTCCAAGCAGAAAAATCTATTATAGAAAACATCTTAATAACATGAATCGATCATCCCCTTGTCTGATGCCACATCTAACACTGAAAAATTCTTTTCGCGTACTTCAAACATCGTGTCGCCGTTTTCATATAAACAAGTTACATATTATTAATTGATGAACACTTCTATCAAACTTTTATCAAACTTATCTTTTATCAAACTTTTTGCAATAGCATAGATCTCGCCACGTATAGAGAAGTAATATAAAGTTCATGCAATTGTTTCCAACGCTGCCTTAGATCGGAGCGAAACTTTGATGCAAGAATTTTATAAAAATGTCGAACAATCATCGACAAAATTAAAATTGGTTGAAATTCGACTGATAAATAAAAGTAGCAGATATTGAAGAAAAGATTGAAGTGACAATAACGTAAATGCCACTTCTTTGTAAGAAAATTGCATGCCAAAGGCAAAGTAATTTAAATTTCCTAGATATTAGACTTCTACTAGTTAGACTAGATTAGCTTCAAAGCCTTTATGTTCTTGACATCAAGAACTACAGCACCCATATTACTATAATATCTAATACCTACATCCTATAAATTACGTAATGTTTAGCTTTGTTAGAAATCAGTAATATTTTACCTAATATAGTAATAACAGGAATAAGGATTTCATTTTCTTCTTGTGAAAAGATACAGAATTATTAAATCATTTTAGAACAGAGAATAGAGAGGAGTGGAAAAAAGTTGGAATGGAAATTTTTGCGAAGCAAGTAAAATTTTTATCCCAAGCCAAAATGGGAAACATTGTGTCTAGGGATACATGGCTATATAACAATATTAAATGACGCGATTGTGAATTTAGAATTTCTAAAAAAATTTTATAAGTATTCAAATCATCCAATAATTTTTTTAAAAACTGAGAAAGATTACGACTGAATTTGATCAATTATGAAACAATAAAGTTTTAATAATAATAAAATAATAAAAATAAATTGAACAAGCAGAAAAACAAAAACGAAACGTATTCTTCATAAAAATTCGAAAGAAAACTTCGAAAAAAAATAGGATATAATAGAAATCTGAAATAATGATTACAATTTGAGACAATCGATAAGGATCTGAAATAGCTTGAACAATGAAAAATGATCGACAACGATAAAGAGAAAAAACAATTTGAATTCTCTGAAAGAAAAAATTTTATAACATCCCAATGGAAAATAGCCAAAGCAAATATAAAGGGTGTAAGAAAATTACTATTCGGCAGTCAAAATATTGATTTTCATAGTCAAACTCGTCAAAAATAACAATTAGTTGAGATAAACTGACAGAAAATAAAACGAAAAGAAATACAATTAAAGAAATTAAAAAAAAAAATCAAATTTTCCGGCCGAAAATTTCGAACTCTTTAGAAAAATTCTTGCTAATACTTTTAAACATCAATAAAAAATAATATAGAATGGCTTATAAATAACTTATAAATTTATAATTTTTATAATTTCTTTGTTTTTAATATAATTTATTTTTTTAAGAATTATAATTATAGTCTGAAATTATCAAAAATTTACCAATAATTTATTAAATTTATAATAAATATATGAATTTAAATTTAATACTTTAAAAGAAGCTAATTATAAATTTTATGAACTTATCAAAAAATAATTTAAAAAATTGAAATGAAGTAATGAGATTCTTTTGAAACTTGTTATTTCATTTTCTTTCCGATATAAAATCTTATCTCATTAAAATAATTATTGTAATTCTTTCAGTTAGTATTGTCTATTTCGTTATTACTATTTTTAAACGTATTGAGAATATAGATACTTTAATTAAGTATCTATATTCTAACATATATATATAACATATTTTGTATAAGATTTTATTATATTGATTATATATCATATGAATAATCATTCGTCAAAAATTTATATTTAATATCATCTATATAATCACTATCACTATTTTTAAAGAAAATAATATTAACTGCATTAAAAATTCTGTTCATACCTATCAAAACAATTTCAAAGTGAGCATCTTCTTTCAATAAGATATCTCAATATATTCTCAAGATATAAAGTTGACGGATAAATATATCTTTTATAATATCTCTAAAAGTGACCCAATTATTCTCCAGTGAATTTCCATATAAGAAAAATATATGACTTACATTATCCTGTTGCTATTAAATTAACCAGAAACATGTCACGATAAGATACTTGGCTTTAGCAATCTGATCATGATATACTATCTAATATCAATAAAACTAATATATCATGTGTTTTTCTAGTGTGAAAATTTGTTACAGGAAAATTATAGCACTTTTGATAATAAAGAAAGCATTTGGATAAAATCAAATCTAAATTTATGATATCTTCTTATCTTATTTCTATTATTATCAAATTAAAACATTAACATACACATATAAAGTATACATAACACATGACACTACAGAAAATATTCTTAGAATAATTATGCTATCACATTTGAAGCGTGATCGAATCTGATTTGTCAAACGATTACAAAAAATTAATAGCGATAATTCATTTCTAATCTAAGTTTTTATAATATTTAGAAAATTAATTTATCCCAATGATTAACAATTTTTTATAGCTATTGCATGATAATATATTCTTGATCTTGATTACAAATATGTCTAATACGAGCCTAATTGGCAATTTGCGAATCATATGCAATCTCTCCCCATTTCTAAGTCACTCTACATTTTTGTAGAAAAGAAAGTTAAAAGTTTATATTGTATATTTATTTATATTTGCAAGGCAAAACACAATAGAAGAATATGAATGATCAATCGTGGGAGAACGTGGGCATGTTAGCAGGGATCAAATAAACTATGACAAGAAAGAAGTTACTGGCTTAATAGATAAAAAAGTTACAATATTTGTGAAAGAAATTTATTATTCATTTAATAAGACAATATTTATTCATTAATTCTTTGATTTTATTTCTATTAATCTATATTAATCTAATCTATATTAATCTAAACTATCATTGTATAACTTCCAATAAATTTTTAATTCTTTTTTTTTTATTTTTGAAAAGTTTAAATGTAGTAAATATTGTTGATCTTTATGATTTGTATTGTTAATTAATTATTTATTATTGAAAATCTATTGATATCAAAAAAAATCTCTCTGCCTGATTAATGCAATTAATTTATTAAGAAATTTTAGTGCTTTTCGAGTTCTTATTAATATGTTAGTCAATTTTGAATTAGTCAGTTTTGTAAAAGCTATGGATATAAATTTTCTTTATCTTTGCTCATTGTTTTAAACAGTTGAACGATTGAATGATTAAAAACGAAACTAAAGTAACATTATAAAATAATGTATTCAATAAGTTTTAATAAATTTATTCATCGCATCATTTACTAATAAATCTTGTCTGTAAGATACACATTTTTTTCTATATTTACAATTAACATGAATGTATGTATGCAGAAGTAATAATAATAATAAATTAAATAATATATAATATAATTATCTATTCTTGTATTTTAAATTTAAAAATTCCTGTAAAAAAAGATTGAATATTATTTGAAGAGCTTTGTATGCGATATAATTTATATATTTCAAGTTATAAAATCTTTTCAATACTAAAGATTTCGTGTCACCAATTCTTATTTTCATTTAAAAGTAAATTAAATATATAATTATATATTCTTGTTTATCTCATGTTGTGTTCTGTTTGAAATGATTTTTATTTTTATTTCGAATATAAATCTATTTTGAAATATTTTCGATAATGCAGACTTAATAAATAATTGTTTATTTAATAATGATTTGTTTGTATTTCTACAATTGTATTAATATTATCGATTAAAATTTGAGTAATTTCTTTTCCATCTTAATTGTGTACTTTGCAGAATAATTGCTTTGTTTTGAATTTAATTCAACCGGAACTTAATAATTAATGAAATAGCGTATATTACCAAGAAAAGCATTTATCTTGTTGAATTTATGGAAATCTGTGTTTGGTAATCTTATTTTATAAAACTTGGAAATTACTACTATCAACAATGATTCTAACAATCGATAATTAATAGTACAATGAATATAAATGTGTGAATGAATAAATAAATATTATTATTTATTATTGTTGAATTTTATTTTAATTTTTTTTTTCTTTTCTTTTTTACAAAATGAATTTTTAAAAATAATTATATTTAGATATAATAAAGAAAAAACTATTTTATGTTTAGATAGTTGTAATTTGTTAGCATGTTGAGAAGTTTGCTTGCAAATTATTATCAAGAAAAGTGCAATATATATAATACATGCGATATATGCGGTGTTTCTCGTTATATCTATCTATGATTTTGATTTAAAAAGTTTTTCAACATAAGATTGCCCAACAATATTTCATGAAACTATATAAAATGAAAAATTGTTTTAATTTTCTTTGAATATGAAAAGATTAAATTGATTGATCACTCATTACATTTATTCTTTTCATTTCGATGAAAAAATATGTCTTTTACAAGAATGAAAAAAATATAGAATGCATAAAAATACTAACAGAGAAAAATAAGTAAAACAAATAAGAAACCGTTAAAATTTTTAGTTTTCTGTTTTTGAAAATAATTTTAAAAAAATGAAAAAATTTTAGTAATTTTAAGTTTATTAATTTAATAAAACTTATAAAAAACTTTTTTTTATTTTTATTTAATGAAAGTAGAGGAAGAAACGAAAATAACTAAAGTTAAATTATAGGTTTATTAAGCGCAATATATTCGAGCATAAAAATAAAATTTCTTTTTCTTCGCACAGTAAAATAGCATACCAAGAATTGAAGGAATTTTATTCATAAACTTCTATAAATAAATTTCTTTCAAAATTTCTTGCAAAATAACCAATTTTGCGTGAAAACAAAATTGAGTTTAGTCAACTTAGATCATAAATAATTTTTTGCATAAATATGTGAATTTATCTTATTATTTAATTAAAGCACAAGTTATAAAATAAATGTTTATCATTAAAGCAATCGCAGCTGAAGTCTCACAATTTTTTAATAAGTGAAATGCGTGCATTGAATACATTATTGTAATATATTAAGGAAAGTGAAAACATGGGATTTTCATTTTTTGGGAATAATTTTAGTTTAATTTTGTGGAACATAAAATTAGATTATTTAACGAAGATAATGGGGAATTTAAAATTCTGTGGACACGGATCTATAGATTTTTTAAATAATTTTATCAACTAACAATTCTGTTAGATAATACTGATTTTTGAATTGTATTTCCTCTTCAGTATAATCTAGACTCTCGTCTGCATTTTCAATGCAATTTGGTGTAAATATGACTTGCAATTTAATCATATATAAAAATCGCTCTAATTTCGTTTGACAAGCTTCTAATGCCGATAAAGAACATTTGGAAATTTCATTTAGGAAGCTTAAAGGCGTATAAAAAAAAGTAACTTACGCATTGTGAGATTCTCTTATTATAACTGACATCTTGGAATCCTGAACTAATCGTTGCTTTAATCTTTTTGGCTTATATCCAATTATTCTGTCCTCATTATTATATCCTCTTTAATAATCTCGTACCATTGCATAATTCAACAGATAAAGAATTGATTTTCATTTCTTACAATTAATTATGTAAATTGCAGATATCGTAATCTTGTTTGAAAGGTCAAAATGTAAATTATGATATCTTCATAAATCTCTGAAAATAAGTCATATCAATGATTGAATAAGATCTTTTCATATACTTTTGACTTATATTTACTTTATAGTTATTTATATTACATATAGTAATTTGTAATTGCGAATGATATATATAATGATGAATATTAAAATTATAATTACATTGAAATCAAATAATTGATAAAATGTATTAAAATGAATTCATGTTTTATAATATTTATGTGTTATTATAATTAAAAACATGAAGCTATGAATTATGATATTTATATATATTAGATCTTTTTCTCTCGATTAACCAATTTCAATTTTTTTTTCTGGAGAAACTATATGATTTTCATACTTAAATTGATTAATCTTTCCATGAATATTAAGCATTACTATATATTAATGAAACATATTAAACGAAATAATTGAAGAAATATATAGTATGGAATTTGTGTAAAAAAAGTTTTTTAAAAATATGGAAAAAAAGATTTTTCTTCTGAACAAGCGAAAAAGCAGTAGAAACCTTGATATAAAATTTTTGATATATATATATATATATATATGAATATATATATATATATATTCATCTGTAATAGCAAAATTTGAATGATACAAAAAAATATTTCATATGAAAATTTTAAAATTTAAAAGGATATGATATATATTTATATAATCTTCTTACATCTGAAATTCATGTAATAATTTGAAAATATCATAAATATATTAAATATATATATTTAATAGATATATTGTAAAATGAATTCTTTCATTATTCATCAACTATTTAATATCGATATTACTACTGAAACCATATAGCTATAAGTTTTTTGTTTATGAAAAATATGAATCGCAATGATTGGCGAAAAATAATCAGAGCAAATATACCGGATAATTAGAATTCTACTGTAAATTCTTGTATCTGTTATATAAATCCTCTACTACATAATAATAATCAGCATAGTTTATGATGATTTAAATTAATATGTGTATATATTCAATGATGTCTTAATTTTTCGTATTATTTTATAGCATTGAATAATTTATAATCAGATTAAAATAAATTTTTATCTATTGTAAAACTGATAATCTGATAATCTATTAGCGATTTTTCTTTTACAATAAGTATATGAATTTCTTTATTTATTCAAAGTAATTGATCAATTTTTTATTTTATCATCAACAATAAAGAAATTATGATTATTTAAAATAATTATTAAAGTGATTTTTGCACAATCAATTTTTGCACAATGGATTCTTTAATCATTTCATTTTCGAATTAGTCATCAACAATAATATTATCGAATACTATCAAAAATCTTGAAATTAAATATTAATTTCAATTCTTTTATGTTTTATAGCAATATCAAATTGTTTTTCTTTTTCATTTTATCTAATATAACCATTATTTAATATAATCGTTGCATTTAATAAAATCAAATATATAAGCGCCATTAATAATTATAATTAAGTATCATCTCTTATTATACATATTATATCTATTTTTGCTATGTATTTTTTTTTTAAATCATCACTCAAAGTTATATTATCATGTATTTTATTCATTTATCAATCATATTTAAATACATCGACATTTTCAATAATAAATTAAATTATTAGCATTCTTTTAGTTATTCTCATATAATTTAATCTTAAATTTATATAAATAATCTAATTCTATCAATTTTTAAAAATTTATTAATTATTATGTTAGTATCTTATAAATATTGAAATCAATTTTTATAATTATTATCAAAAAATAATCGTACATTAAATTTATGATCGAATATTTTTATCAGAACTGCTGTATGAATCAAATAACATTGCATGGATTAATTTTTCAACATGATTTCTTCACCGAGTTCAATGATTTTTAAATATATTGTCATATATATTGTCATTATTTTGAACAACTTTTTATATATATTATTACAACATATATATTGCTTGTATTTAGATATTTGATACATAATCCTTTCCAAATAATGTCTTCTTAATAATTTAAGAATGACATAAAAGAAATAAATAATTTATTATAAGGAGAATTATAAGGAAATTATAAAAATTTTTAAAGATTTAATAATTAAATTGATAAAGTTTTTAATCTAATTTACACTATAATGAATTATGTAAATTGTAATAAATCAATGAAATTTAATCTATAATCATTAATTTTTCTCCGTTATTATTTATCATATAGGAATGCGATCGCCGTTAAATTATAAATCAAAACTTAATGTAATCTATATAATTTTTTTTCTTTATTTTTTACTGCCATATTGAAAATTTTTTTATTATCATTTTAATTGCTAGTTAGATGACAAATGAATAAAGCATGATGTTGATATAAGTTTTTACACATACTTTTATTAGAATATTATTATAAATTGACTTATTTTCAATTAATATATTAAATTAATAGAATTGCTAATATAATTAGTATACGCCACATAGTGGAAGACTCAAGTCACACATTTTTTATATTTTCGATATAAAAAGATTTTTTCAAAGTTAATTGAATATATGATAACATGAAAGTCTCTTGTGATATAATGAAGCATAAATGATAAACAACTATTAATAGATCGGAAATCCATCTATTGTAAAGGATAAAGAATATGGTATCTGTTCATACCATGACATAAAATAATTATATATATATATATATATATATATATGATAAAATAAAATTAAAAATAAAATATTTAAATGATATTAAAATAACAAAAATAATTACCTTCTTTAATATCCATAGATATTTTATCATAAATCTGTTTTCTCAAATTTATATATACAGAATATTTAAAAAATGTGAGAACGTTAATTGAAGATTTTTGAAGTAATTTCATAACATTTTCCTTACAAAAATTTCTATTACAATTTTGTTAATGAATTAATAAACTTTGTCACAATCATTTACATATATTAGAATGATGATGTTTAAATAACACAATATTTCTCTTCAAAACAATATTTCTTATTATATTATAATTATTTATAACATATATTATAATTATTATATATATTTTATTATATTTTATTATATTATTATATTATATTATAATAATTTCGAATTCCAGTTTATAATATAAACATTTCGCTTTTTGATTTTCTTAAATTCTTAAAATAATAAGACGTATTTAATAAAACATATGTATAAAATAAAAATATAATGTTTATTAATATTATTATTCTTTTAATTTTTATTTTTTACTAATTTCTTGCATATTTTTTTATGTGTATTGAATCTGAATATTATAAATTAAAAATTGCCTACCATTTTAAATTCAGGAGATAATGAATATAAAATAGGAGATAAATGAATATAAATATATTCATTCAATTTATAATATATATCAATTTTTAATATATATTATATGAATTTTGATTTTATGTGAATTTTAATTATACTTCGAGGATACTTATTAGAATAAAAGAAAAATTAATATTCTTTATATTTTCCAGTTAATTCTTATCGAGTTAATATTATAAAAAATAAAAAAATATGGAAATGTATGTATGAATGAAGATATGAATGAAGAATGTATGTATGAAGATATTTCAAAATTTTCAAGTTGATTTTGTTTCTTTAAATGAAATTTTTTTTATCATAAATTAAAAAAAATATTAAATTTCAAATAAAAATATATTAAACTCATATTAGTCCTAAATCTAATAAAAAATAATAACTGATAATTAATAATGTAAACATAAAATAATCTTATCTAAATTTTAAAATGATATACATTAACATTCATACAATTTTGCAGTCAAAAAATCAATAGCAATAACATTCATTTATTTTCGTTGATAATTCTTTATATTTTATTTTTTTTTTTTTTGCAAAAAAAAATTTAGATATGTTAAAAGAAATATATATATAATAAGAATCTTGTATTCTTAAATGTATACATTCTTAATTGGATTGAAATCTGGATTTTGTGTCGCTCATTCCAAAATAAAAATTTTTTTTGTATTTAACCAACTTCTTATACTTTTAGCAATAAAATTATAGTTTATAGTCTTGATCATATTGGAATATAATATTTTCTTCGAGAAATCTTTTCTAATATTTAATAAATTTTTTTCTAAAATATCTTATAAGTATATTCATTCTATTCTGCGTAATGAAGCAATGCCAAATGTTCATATATTCCCAATAACAGAACTTATTCTGTGCTTAAAGATTTGCTTTATGTGTCGTTTGCGATTATCCTACTTGAATTTAGCGTCAAGAACATCCATCACTATTAATTTTATTAATTTTTTTCTTATCTGACTATGATACATTCCTAATAAGAAATCATCTAGTTTTCTCTCGCGAACATTAAACGTAATTTAATATTTTTTCACGATAGAATCAATTCTTCTTTTCTTTTCAATTTACAACTTTCAGTTACAACATTATTTCTTTTCAATGTTCTTCATTCACAAACTTATTATTACACTTTTTTCTAATTTTAACATTTCTACTGCCACAGTTGCAGATGTAAACACTCTGGTATATAACATATTTTAGAAGTTTCATGTTAACAATAAACATGAACAAAAAATCTTATACAATGTATAAAACTGAATCAATAAATATTTTTTGTTATAAATAAAATTTTAACAAATTGAGAACTCTACAAAATTGTTTATTTTAGCTTAAATTATATAAAATGTTATTGTGATGTTTATTTTGTTTAATTATTATTTAATAATAAGAAAATATAGTAATAAGAAAATAAATATTTATATAAAATTTTTAATTATATGTTCAATTTTATTCTTCATTGTATATGTATAATTCTTATAATTTTCTGAATATTTTTTGCCATAATTTATTTATTTCATATTATGTATTTCATATTTTCTAATTATTCTTATATGTAAAATTGGATAATGGTTTTCGACACAATTTACACATCTAAAAATTCTAATATAATATTTTTGAGTATATATCTTTGATATCTTTTTCATTGTACTATTTCTTTCTTCATTTGTAAAAAAAGTATTATAATTTTGTTTTTTAATATGGAATTTTTTATTGTTTGGTTTCATTATTAGATTAGATTAGATTAGATTAGATTAAAAAAAATTGATAGAAATTGTTTCTTCTACAATTATCTTGGATTTTTCATTACATGAAGATTTCTAATTAATCTAAATTTAATTTCTTTTTTTAGTTGAAACGTACTCTACTTTTAATTATTCTTATTAATTATAATTATTTTTTTTTATTTTTATATATCACTTCAGGCTGAATTCTTTTTAATATTATCAATATAATTAATTGATAGTTCTATGAACATTTTAAATCATTTTTGAGTAATTATTTAAATATTATAATTAGTGGTAGTTTGATATTGTTTCCTATTATATTTTGAATAGAGAGAAAATAAAATTGGTTAGATTAGGTTAAATTTCATCGTTAGGAACCAAACCGTCACCGATCTCCATTGATCCTATCAATCATAGTGGATTCAAAACGTATACAGAATTTCATAATCAAAGAAATAAGAAGAATTAAGCTTAAAAATAATAATAAGCTTAAAAATAAGCCATTAAGATATTTTAAATAAGGCAATTTATCAATTTCCAATTCAATTTCAGGAAACGATGATAGATATATATATGATAGATATTACCATCTCGATAATTGAAAGAGTGAAAAAAAAATATAAGATTTGCCTCTTTTAAGCAAAAAATGTTTTTAATTTTCCAATGGAAGTCTATATTACTGAGCTAAAAAAAATATTTGGATAATTATTGAACATTATCTTAAATTATTTATAAAGAAAAAAAACTGATGATACAATACAACGATAGCCTACTCGAGATTGGAGTAATCTTCTAAGACTTAATCTTTGAAAATCCTTTTCATATAACGGATATAACGGAAATTCCTCAGGTATACCAAGGACCATGCACTTACAGATGATTTAATGATCGTTGAAGATTTTTCTAAGGCGAAAGATGCTTTGATGCAAAGCTTCCGGTATAACAATAGACTTAAATTGACTCTGGATAAAATGAAGGCAGTAATCCTTAATTAAGAAAGGAATTATTATAGAAATTAATCTTCAGATTTTAAACCGAAACATCTCAATTAAGAAAACAATCAATAAATGCTTAAATACATTGACTACGAGAGATGATTTCATATTGACAGTCCTAACGATAATAAAAGCCTTAACATTATTCCTATTGAATAAATGTGTTTCATTAAAATATTATATTACATATATATGTATATACATATTTGAAAATCTACATAGACTTGACATGGACTTGAAATATATAGAAATAATAATAAGAAGAAATTCTTTTAAGCCCAAAAAGTCATATTTATACAAGTCACCACAGCATAAACGACTCCGCTTCTTGCTCTCTATGCTCTCTCTATGCTCTCTTTCTCGTTGGATAGCAGCTTATCTAATTATAGACGACCTATACGAACAAAAAATATAAGATATAACAATATAATAAATAAAATAAAAAAACTCGAGATTCTTAGGATGTGGTGGCATCTCATTGGCAAAAGTTCTTAAAAATAATTATAAATCCTTGACTAGGATTCATAATTAAAAAATCCAGAAATCGAACAGAGTAGCATATGAAGCTTATATGTATAGTAGCAATTAAAACAGAGTATCTACAACAAGACAAATTTTTATCAGAAGATTAATTGAAGACATTATTATGACCTTACTCGACAAAGAGATTTAAAACGTTTGATATATCATTCAGATATTTGCTGATCATGATATTTTCAATGTAACTGGAAAAAAGATAAATATGTATGAATATATAAATAATTATTTATATAATATATAAATAAATATGTTGAAAGTATAATGGATTCGTTCATACTAAACATAAGGGATAGTGATTTTTTTACTACTCCGAATAAAAAAATGCTATCTTAAAATAGGAAAAAATATTTCCATGGAAAATTTGATAAAATCAAGAAGAACTGAATGGTTTTTAGTAACTTTGCTTAGATAGTATTATTATATCTTATTATAAAAAAGGTGTTCGAGTGGAGAGAGGAAATTTAGTCTCGATTAGAACAAAACGATTGTCTTCTAAAATTATATTATGATATAAGAAAATATTTTCATCCTAATACCTGAATTTCGAAAGTGATTATTATTAAAAAAGAGGAATTTTTGTATCTAGATATCTAAATCGAATGAAATCGAATTCCATATTTCCCTATAACATAAGTCATTAAAGATATTAAATTATATTTTCTTTTCCTTACAAAAAAAAAATTAAGCTAGATTGAGATGTCTTATAGTAATAACAAATAAGCGCAGCACTAGGAAATAAAATTTATTTTATATCATGATAAAAATCCAATATATAAATCCAATAAATAAACCTAAAATTGTAAGTTGACTACAAATCTATGAATAGTTGAAGCAAAAGATATTTCTCAATAATGCTAGTGATTGAAGGCAAAGGATGATTCCAATAATCCCAATAAAAGCAAAGAATATTTCCCAATAACCTTAATAGTTGAAATCTTTAATTCTCACTTATTAATGCTCAATGATTGACCTTCGAATCCAGTACTCGACACATTGCTTATTTTAAACTATAATTAGAACAACAATAATCCTTAATAATCTGATCATCAGAATTTAAAAAGTTTGCAGTCTCAAAAAATGATTGTTAATAATTAATAAAATGAAAATCGAATTTTCAAAACACAATAGGCAATTTTCATTATAGATACATATTGAATTCTTTATAATTTTGTTCGAAGTAGAGATAATTCAAAATTTTTTAATTACAAATGAATTATATAAAAATAAAAATTTTAATACATCAAGAAGATTTAAATCAAATAAATAATTTTACAAAATGAATATTTCATTAATGACAATAAAAAAACGCAAAATTTAATATATATTTTTTATAAATCATTAAATTTATATAATTAAAATTAATTACTTATATAATTAAAAATGAATGAAGTCTATCTTAGAAAATGCAATTATATATTCATAAAATTAAAAAAAATTAAATCTTTTATAAAAAATATTGAAAAATATTGATATTTATATTAGAATATTTAAATATCAATTTTATTTATTTATTATTAAACTATTTGATTTTTCTAATACTTTTTACTTTATCTTTTTTAATCATTCATCTATTTTGACGGAAATATTTCATTATTATATACTTGCTTAATAAGTATTCTTCAATGTTAATTTTATGCTAAACTACTTCAGATTTCCCAATTTACAACACATTCTTAAAATTCAAGTAATTTTAAAAATTCAACTTCTGTCAATCCTTTTATATTATAATATATTATAATAAATTATAAATGCTTCTGTAAATATTCAGAAATGTTTTCTTCATTTTTATCTTTTTTTCTTCTTCTTTTCTTTCTTCTTTTTGGAAAATAATTTCTTTCTAATCAATATAATCAGATATATTTTAAAAAATCTAGTCAAGATTTATATTTAAACATTTATATTTCTTGAGAAACAGTTTCCTATGCAATTTTCATTCATGTCAATCAGCAAAAAATCTTTATTTTTTAAATTTTCTATTTTTAAAAGATTATGTGAACCATAATAATTTTTTTCCAGAGATCGATAAAAATATTTTCCCTAATTCCGCCATATCAAAATTTATCTTAAGAACATGAAGATTTAAATTTGAGCATACATATCAATAATTACTTTTCTATCGTTAATGATTTCTTCGATCAATAAAAATGAACTCATCTTCAGCATGACGAGAATAACAGGAAATCAATGATTCTGCCTTTAGACCAATTTTTTTTTTGTTTTCCTTCTTTTTCTTTTTATGACAATCCTTTGAAAGTATCCTTACTTCCTGCATATTCAACAGATTTGTTACTTCTTTTTTTCAATTCTTTCTTGACTTATTACCGAAAACAAAAATTGATTAGTATTTCGGTTCCGACTTAATACTCAACTTCTTGAAACAGCTCTTAATAGCTTTCACTTTCAAGATTCTAATAACAACAGAAATCCTTAAAAATAGAAAACCTCTTAGATTTATAGAGATTTCTTAATCTCCTCGTTGGCTAATACCGTAATGAATTGAAAAATAGTTAATATTGTTTTTAAAAAAATAATTAAAACAAAATTTGTATCAATCTCTCTCTTGTCTTAATCTTGGTAAATATTGAAATCGACTTTTTTTTGCTGCTGGTATTTTTAAAATAAAACATAATTTAAATTCAAAAGATTTTTCAAATTCTATAACCGAATTTAATTTTAAATAATCCAAAAAATAAACAGCAAAAAAAAGAATTTAACATATTCTATACTAATCCCTCTAATGAAACAAACAAAACTGTAGTCTTGGTGATCTCATCCCAAGTATTTATCCGCGCAAGTATTTCAAATTATACTATTCATATATCTATATAATTATACTATTAAATAGATAAAATTTCTTGAAAGACAAAATCAAAATGTTTTATCACATGTTACTAAAGAAAAACTAACAGATAATACAATCATTCAATTATCTGATTATACATATACAAACTAAAGAAGGACTCTGAAATGGAATGTTAATGGAAACGCCTGTTTATTTGGATTATTTATTAGATTAGATATTAGCCACAAAAATTATTCATATTAATATTTGATTATATCTCATCCACTTTCGTTGTTTTATTATTTTAACATTATTATTTATAAAAAATAATGACCTAATGAATTCTTGAAGTTGTTCTTCAAAACAAGTAATTGAACCAGTATTTATCTCTGGACTTCAATTTTTTCATTACTTTTTCCATTACAATCTTTTTTTGTTAAACACGCTATTATTTTTCTTCCCAATCATGATTCCAGAATTCCAGAATTGATGTTGTTCCATGAATTGATCTTCAAGGATAATTCAAAAAGGAGTTTTTTCCAAGAAAGTTCGTGTTTGTGGTCATCTCTTTCTTTTTTTAAAAAAAGAATCTTTTGGGATCCTTGAGATTCTAATATAAATATTGTATTCAGACGTTTAATTTTCTATTTTATTTATTTATTTACAAATATTCACATTAAATATTCAGCACTTGATTATTAATAATTATTTATTCCTTATTTTGTCAATTACATATTTACTTAAAGAGCAAAGAAAATAAAGAGTACATCAAAAAACGACTCCGTTTAATCGATATCTTCAATAACAATCAGTAATAACCGATATTATCATTTTCTATATTATAGTTTGGATATTGGATATTTTACATTGTGGTTGTCAATGTTCGTATATATTCGTATATATTCATATATAATATATAAATATATAAATAATTGATAAACAATAGAATTTACAATCAAAGTTTACAAACAAAACAAATTTCCAATAATTTGTAATAATTTTCTTATTAAAAATTTTTTGAAGAATGAGAAACTTTTTAGATGTTTCTTTTTTTTCATCCTTTTCATTCTCTATTTCTACAAAGTTCCTGTTAATAGTTCAAATTCCTAAAAATTAGTATTTGCTTTAAAAATCTTTATTTCTTCTTTGAGAACGAACATTTTTTTAAAATAAACACTATTTTAAAAATTGAATTTTTTATTTTTTGATTTTTTAAATAATATAATAAATATAAATAATATAATATATAATATAATATAATATATATAATATATATTAATATATATAATAATATTAAATAATATAATATATATAAATGAATAACCAAAGAGTAAATATATTTTTTTTTAAAAAATATTTTTTATCTATAATATATATAATATTTATAATTTAGTAAAATTCTTCTTTAGATAGTATTTCTTATTGTTCATTTCGGCTTCGGTTTCAGTTTCATTTGCAAAAAATTTTAAGATCAAAAGAAAAAAATAAATCTATTATTTCTTCCAAAAATTACACTTTTTTTCTCAATAGCTTTCTCAATAGCATATTTATTAATAAGCGGATTCAAAATAAGAAAAAAATTAAAATATAATAAGTAAAAAATTTTCTATCTTCGTTATACGATTCCGAAAATCTTTTTAACTGAATTTTACTTATATAAACGAAAATGTTCCTTATTTTAGTTATCTTTTCAGATAATTATCCAATAGACAAAATAATATTTTTTTTATGATTAGATAATATATGAATTAAAATTTTATACATGATTAGAGTTATTAAATACCATATAATCAGACATATAATTTTACTGTCAATAAGTAATCTTTATATATTTAATATTATTTGTAATATTTCTTTAAATCGATAAATTAAATAGATATTGTTTAATTCCCATTATTTCAAATGATAACTCATTTGAAAAAAAATCAATAACTAATATTTCTGTCATGAATTTTCTGAGGTTTTGATAAATCTATTATAATTCTCATTTTTAAATTTTTGAATTCTTTTTCTTTGTACCATTTTCTATTATCACTTTTTTAAAAATAATTTATACGATAGATGCAATAAATTTTCAAATAATTTTATTTTGATATGTAAAATAAATAGAAGTAAATCCAAATTGTAAAGATTTTCGATTTACTTTCTTTTTAAGTAATTAAAAGATTTAATTAAATTATTAAATAGAAATAATGCCATATATGAAACATTTCATTAATATTATATTTGACAGCATTACATTAATTATCCATTGTAAATAGCAAAATACATTATTGTACCATTGTAAATAGCAAAATACATTATTGTACCATTGTAAATAATAAATTTTTGATTTTAAATTTTTATTTTTAATATTTTAATTTTAAATATTTTTAAATATTTATTTTAATTTTTTTGAATATAATCTATTTCTTGATTAATAATATATTAAATAGTTTAGAAAGATGATGTCAAATTTTGCCAAATTCCTTTTTAGTCCATAGAAAAAATTGTTGAGGATTAAATTATTTAATTGCTTATAGAAAATTTGCATTGAAATTTAATGAATATGACAAAAATAATTATGCAAAAAAAATGATTTAATTATGATCAATGACTATTGTGTGGAAAGAAAGTCAAAACGATCAAATAATTTTAATATGCAAATAAGAAGATTATATTTATAGTTAAATGAATTTTATCAATTGGTATGATCAATATTATTTTCTTTTTAATTAATTGAACATGCTTTAAAAAATGCTTTAATCATTTCAGAAAAAAGTAATTAAATTTTTTTAATTATTCCAATTAATTGGTTAAATCGTAGATATGCTTTGAAGGATGAGATTTAAATTTATAAAAATATAAATACCAGAAGAATAGTATCCCTTGTTACATTGATAAAGACCAATATTATAACTATAATTGCCATAACTGAACGCAATACGCTATTTTTTATCACTAAAAATGATTCGATTCTCTTGCAATGGATTTTCACAGAATTATTACAGAATTATACAGAATTATACAGAATTTCACAGAATTATACAGTATCCCTGCTAACATTGTTAAAAATTAGAAAGAGATATTTTGACGTGACCATCTACCAAAATTAAATATTACAATATATTTGTCATACATTGTAATCATTATTTTTGATGTATTAATCATGGTATTATCAATATCATTTATATTCTAAATTTTTTTAAATGAAATTAAAGAAATTAAATGAATTAAAAAAAATAAATTCATATTCTTAAAAAAATGAAAAAAAATAAACTTTTGATATAAAGTCAAATTATTAATAATTATTAATAACAAAAATAAATTTGTGACATTTAAAATCTAAATTTTTTAACTAAGTGCTTTGTTAACATTTAATATGTGATTTTTAAAAATTTTTTTAGCTAAGTTATCATATCTATTTTATTTTTATATCATTTTTCAAATTACAATATTTATATTAATTTTATATTATATTATATTAATACAATATTTATATTAATTTATATTATTTCATTATAAAATGATTTATTAATTAATAGACGAATATGCTGAATGATAATTAATTCATAATATATTTCGACTGGTATTTTTAATGAATTTTTAAAAAATAATCCGTTCGGTGCTATTTAATAAAGAACAGGAAAATATAATATAAAATGCAATATATAGAATGATATACAAAATCTATTTCTGACGATTTCTTGATTTCTTTAATTTTCTAAAAGAGTTTCTTATCCAAAAGAGATTTATTCATTTATAAGCTTATCTCTTCAATAATTTTTTTTGTTTTATATCTTTTTCATACTAATTCAAACACTTTTTTTAAAGCATTTTTCTTATCTTGCAAGAAATAGTTATTTTAAAAAATATCGAGTAAAAGAAAAATAGATAGGTATAAAAAAAAGACATTATATTTAAGATTTATTATATTGTTCCATTCAAGAACATAATATATTATAAAATAACCTCAAAACGAAGAAAATTCAAGCTTACCTGTTAAATATTCTCGTTTCAATTGAATATAGAATTTCTAGCATTTTTAATATAATAAATAAAAAATAATATTTTAGTACTTACTATATATAATTTTATCTCATAAAACGATACAGAAAACCAAAGACAATTTTTCTATTTAAAAAATATTAACAGAATTCATTATTAATTTTATCACAGTATATTTATGTATAAATGAATAATAGACTATAAATTGCCATAAATAGGAAAATAACTAATATACGTTATTATAAGTCCATGATTCGTATTAATGGAAAAGATAGAATTCATTTTATTAAAATAAAAATTATTTTACTATTTCTACTTCTTATCTATTGATTCTAATCTCCCTACTTCCTACTCCCTACTTAATGTTCCTAAACAAATATCCCTATTTTAATTTAAATTATTTTAACTTAGAGATATAAAATAATTATAGTGATTTACCAAAAAATTATTACAATCATAGTTCTAATTTATTCACAATTATAATTGTTAATTTTTATCTTGAATTTTTTTCTATTTTCTCTGATCATTATCGTAATTTTTTATCTTTAAAAGAGAATGTGATTTAAAAATAAATTACATTACTATTCGTATTATAAAAAATTAGTAAAAAATAAAAAAAATTATATATATAATAATAATATTATATATATATATTTTTTATTATATATATATATATAATATTATTATTATTATATATATAATTTTTTTATTTAAATATTATTTTAAATATTATATATATAATAATATTATTATATATTATTATTATATATTATAATATTATTAAATAATAATATTATATATATACACGTATGTATATAATATATATATATATATATATGATATGATATAATATAATATAATATATTATAATATAATTCCAAAAATTATAGATTTTTTCCTTGTTGAGATTCATTTTATTTTCAAAATCTTAGAAATTTTAAAATAAAATATCTATTAAAACTAGAAATATGTAATGAACTTTTTTATACTAATAAACAATACTAGATAGAAAATATACAAAAAAAGTTATTTTATAATTAACTATTTCAAATTTAAAAAAAATATTTAAATGCAATTTATTTTATAATTTTATTGAAATAAAAAATATATCATGTACATAATAAATAAATATATAAATAGATAATTATTAAATTTAATAACTTTTAAATTAGATTAAATAATTTTTGTATTAATATATCAAAATAAAATAAATGCAAAAATAAAATTTTTAAAACAAAAATTTATTTTTATTTGTGTATATTTATCTTTTAATTATTTCAACTTTTATTTAATTATTTTTCATATTTCCATTTCAATTGATTATTTGTTGAATCAATTTTCTATTGATTGTAGTATATTTTTTCATATTTTTAATATTTTAAATCGCAGTCATTATAAATTTTTTAATCCTGATGATTTTGTGTTATGTGTTAGAATATTAATAATTAATAAAAACTTACCTTATATATCAAATTTTGATTTAAAAACATTGCATGAATTAAATCATATAAGAGCCATAAAATCAGAAATTAAAATCATTAATAAAACAATGTTCTTATAGCTTCATAACATCAATTGCAGCATTGAAAAATATATGTAAAAAACTGAAAAAAAAAGTTTTTTCAGTAAATATTCAACAAATAATTAAAACAAAGTTTCAAACTAAATAAGATAGATATAAAAATATAGCAGAAAGAAGATGAATACAGAAATATAAAATATAAATAATATAAAAATATTTATATAATAAATTTTATAATAAATATAGAAATATAAAAAACAATATAATAGTTTAAATTTACATTGTACATTTTTATACAAAAATTTGTGCATCCCAAAAAAATGAAGAAAAAAAAATTAATATAATAAAAATAATAATAATAAATATGTTGAATGATATCTTTATAATCAAACATAAATTGTAACAAATACTAGAAATACATACCATAGATACAAATGAATTATCAATATAAGATACTTTATAATATAATTTTTAATATAATGTTATAATAATAATACTTTAAATTATACTTTATAATATAATTTTTATGATATATTTTAAATTATAATTTATAATAATATTTTAAATTACAAATATTTAAAATTACTTTATTATAATACTTTATTATAATATATAATAATATATAAAAAAATATTTATTATTAATCAAAAAATATAAAATTATTTCAGAAATTAATCTTCTTATTATTATTATATATTTACAGGAAAAAATTTATTATAATTATATTTATTATAATATATATTATATATCATATTATATATATTATAATTTTATTCTTATATATTTACAGAAAAAATTTATATTAGAATCAAAGATCCATTAATTTGATGTAAAAATCAATTCAAATTTTTAGAAAATTAATAGGACAAATATTTTGTATCATGTCTATTTTAATTTTACATTATCATGTAAAAAATTATTTTTAAAATTAAGCTCTATTTTAAATATAAAAAAAAATCAAATAAAATATCAAAGAAATTATCAATGTTACTATTTAAATAATAATAATGTAGTAATTATAATATTATTTATTATTATTATTTATTATATTATTCATGATATATTTTTATTCATTATATATGTTTATTATATAAATTATTATATTATATTATATTTTATATATATATAATATATATCATATTATATTATCATATATATATTTATTTATTTATTTATTTATTTATTTATTTATTTATTTTATATGTATTTTTTTTGTTATTATATATATATTTTTGTTATTTTATTATTTATGTATATATATTTGTTATTCTATATCATTATATATTATAGAATACTACTCTTCTATTTGTTTTTTCATTCATTTTTTATTAAAATTTCCTTGTCTATAATTTTTATTAGTTTTTTTATGTATTTTTTTATATTACAATTTTTATTAAAATTTTTATATTATAACAATTTCATAAATAATAATAATAATAAATAATAAATAATAATTTAATAAAATTATATTATGCATATATTTATCATTTATTTCTTTTGTATTTATATTATCTATATTAACTTATATACATAAATTTGTAGAAAATTTTTTATATTTTTTTTTTATATTATATATTATACAAAATTATATTTTCTTTTTTTATAGAATTAAATCTAAATAAATTTAAAATTAAACTTACATAATAAAATCATATTTATTAATTTATTTTTTATTTTTCATTTTTTTATTTCTTATTATTCCTTTATTAATGATTTAGTTATATTTTAATATTATAAATCATTACTCAATATTATAAAATTACAATATACAGGTTATGTAGCATGTAAAGAATAATTATACTTTTTATTTTTTACCAATCAGAAACGAACATGAAAAATTGTACATCATTTTAAAAAATCATGGTTAGGAATAAACGTAATCAAATCATTTATGATTAATAAAATAACAATTTTAATAATTCCTAATCTGAGATGATTAATTGGCTTCATGTGTGATATATATATATAAAATTGAATTGTATATTTTTTGGAAAATGCATTATAATCTAATAACTTGTGATTTGTATATAAATAAATTCTTTTTCTTCTATTATATATTTAATGTGTACTTGATTTATGCTTCATTGATTTATTTTTAGAGAAGGAAAAAAGTTTAGATAGCTACGATGACGCGTCGTATTATTACAATATCTATTGCATTCATCATGATCGGTAATGGACTATTAAGTAAAAAGTGTGCCAATAGAGCAATTATCTTTATTGTTTTCTTCGTATTCTTCAAAAACTTTTATATTCTAAGAAATGTATGTGTTTCCTTTCCCATTACAATTTAATTAAGGAATTATATTTCGTTAATATATCGTTACTTTTGAAAATCTATGATAAAAATTTAACACTTTTTTATTAGTTTTGAATTGCAAAAACTTATGATTATTTTATAAAACATCTAAATAACTTTTCTAAAGTCTAATATCATAACTGGAAATTTAAACAATTCATTATTATTATTATTGTTTTATGAACATTTTTCTAAAATCTATTCATCGAGATACAATGATGCTCTGAATAAATTTATTTTCAAAAATACTGTTTTACATAATTATTGATCAGAATCCTTTATGTACCGGTTATATATCGGATATTTATCCAGAGCAGTCTTTCGTTAAGTGCTCTGTAATCACCACACAGTCTCTACTCGTCTTTCTTGGATATCAAGTGTAATAGTGATCTCTAGCAGCTTGAAAGACATACTATATTCTATTTCAATATATATTGGTACTCTTGCAATTTTCAGATTGAGATAGTTAATCTGCGTAACTTCAACGCAGTTGGTTAATTACAATCATGTGCACTATGATAGATAGTTTGATTTACTTTTAAGAAATCTGAAAACTACTAGAAAACTATTATCTTCTTTTCAATGTTGATTTTTAAATATATTATGGAAGACAAAATTTTAAACAACTTTTTGAAGATATTTGAAAAAAAAAATTGTTATTGTTACATAAAATTTCATCATACATATACTTATGTGATATACGTATTCGTAAATATTTATTATAAATACATTATGATTAGCAATAATTAAGATCTATAATCAGTGAAAAAAAATATTTTCTCATAAATTATAATTGAAATATTTTAATTTAATCCATACTGAAAGACATTCTGCAGAATTCACATTATTATTAATATTTATCTATAGAGAACTTGAATATTCTACCAATCCGAAAGATATTAAATATGATATTGCTTGTTATATATTTTGAATTCTGTTGCAATATATTTATATAAACAGTTGATAGATAGTTATTGTATATGCTAACACATATTTTGTTGCTAAATACTAAGTAATAGCAATCATTTTTCTAAATATTTCGAAAACTAAGATCGATCACCTATTGAGAAAAAGCTGTTTAAAATTTCATCTTTTATATATTATAACATTTTTAAAAATCAAAAGAGATGTCTGCAATTTTAGCAAGATCTGGATATTTTTTTAATAATCTTTATACAGGGGATGACATATTGATACCTAGTGTTTTGTGACTGAGAAACTAGTTTTATTATCCAATAATTGTCGCTTGTTGACATTCATAAAAAAAAATTTATCCAATAGTAAGATGCGTGATATCAATTATTATTATGTTCCATTGAATTTAATTTTATCTTTAATTTTAAAAATTAATTAAGCCTTAAATTATTTTTTTTATTATGATTCATATTTTTGAATAACATCGACTTCTATGTCGATTAAGCGTTTTTCACGATACGATCTGTTATAAATAAGCGACTAGATTCAGTTGGAAATTTGATGCGATGAAAAACCTTTTAGAGAATTCAGAGAAATTTAGAAAATTCATCATCTCGTAACTTTATCTCCGAATCAGTAAATTCCAACAAATTCTATCCTTGTGTATAATCTACCACGTGACTTACTTCACTATTTTAGAATTGTTGTGATTTATCTCCCAAAGTCAAATTAAGCTATTGAATAACAATTTAATATAATTATAATATATAATTAATCTAAATGTTTGATAATTTGTAACATTTTATCTATTTTAATAATAAGCTTTACAAATATATATTTAGCAATTATATCTAAAACGCATTATTAAAATATCATCTGTTTGAAGATAAATAAAATTAAATTTTTTTTAAAAACTTTGTCTCATAAATTTTGAAATTCAGAAATCTTCTAGATTCAAATATTTAAGAAGATTCAGAACTTGTCTCTTGTAATATCTTATATTTTTTTGTCAAAAACATAATTAGCAAAAAATTCCAAATGGTTAATCAAGTAATAATAATATATTATTTTCTTTATTATTTTCTGTATTTTGATATGAATCGAAATGATATGAATTCTTTTCTTAGATTTAAAATTTTCATAATACTAAAATCTTTTGAAAAATTTATAATGGATTCTTATCTTTTTTCTTTTATTTTTTTTTTTTTTGCATTTTTATTAAATTTTTTTTTAATAATCTCTTCTTACTTCTAATAATTTTTTTTGTTTCCAAATTACATCTTTTCAAAAGAATTGATTTTTTAATTTTTTTTTATTTAAAAATACAGTTTTATCTCAATTCGTCTAATTTTTGATCCTGTTAAACTTTCTTTAAGATATTAGTTAAAATAAATACTAAAATAAATAAAATAAAATAAATACTATACTTAAAAACTGCTCATTTTTTTATAGAGATGTCAATAACATCAAATCATCATCATTTTAATAATAAATTCATTTTCGTTTTTGTTATTTAACATTTTAGCTAATGATAAATTTATAAATTTATTAAAAATAACTTTGAAATAAATTATAAATATTGATAAATATTTCAAGATTAAGAAACAAAGATCATATTTTGTATACAATAAGAAAAAAAACAATATTATCTCTATAGAATTTTCATAATTATCAATTAATAAAAACAAACAATTATTAATTGAATTACTTTTTAATATATCGTAAAGTTTTTAAAAATAGTTTTAAATTTTTTCAACATTTTATTTCACTATTGATTTATTTTCTATTATTTTTTTTAGCATCTTATTATTGATATTATTTATCGCATTATAAAAAAATTCAAAATTAAAATTTTACCAATTTTCCTGTATATTTATATAATTTAAAAAAATAATTGTATATAAAGAAATAATTTTCACTTCTTTTATGAGACATCTCTTTCAAATTTAAAAACAAAATAGTTAATTATTGAATATAAGGATACTTAGCATATAGGACACTTCAATTCATATATGCTATTCTGATATAGATTATATAAAATTATATAAAAATATAGAAATGTTCAATTATTATGTTGATTATAAATGTGTAAATAATTATGAAAATTTTTTGTATTTGTATTGTATTTTCAAACATTTTTCGAACAAATCGTAAATTTAATAATTATTTTCAAATAAATATTGTCAAATAAACAAAAAAATTATTTCCAAAAACTGAATATACAATTATTTGTTTAATACATATATTCTGTATATTTGTTTCAAATTTTTTATATAACATTTTATTTCTACTACGAATTTTTATAAAATATTCGTATTATCTAATAATAATTTTTTTCATAAATTATAAAATTATAAAACAGATTATATTACATAATAAAATATTATGTAATAGTAATAAATTTTGTTTCAGTATGAACTATCATAACTTGTTGTTATATCTTTTTCGAAATTGTTTTCATATTATATATCAAAATATGTTATATAATATCAAACAGAAAATCATATATAATTTATTAAAAAATATTATAAAAAATATTATATAAATATAAAAATATATATGAAAAAAAATTGTGAAACAATAAGATTAAAAAATAACATTTTTCCTGAAATATAATGAATATATATTATCAATCAATAATTGGTAAATATCAAAGAAAATTAATAAATATTTGTAATCGAAAATATTTGTATCTTAACATGAAATAAAATATATTGACACCGAACAATAATATCTAATTTTAAAAGATAAAGAAATATAACGAAAAAGAATAAGATTGAAAGTGAAAAGACATTTTGAAAAAAATACTCTGATAAGAAAAAATAATTATACAATAAAAATTTTAATTAATTTTATTTTCTAATTTATTTTTCATTTCATGAAATTAATATAATTGAGATTTTTTCAATTAAAATGAGTCTACACATAAATCAAAATAACTATATGTATATACATATAAATAAAATTATATATAAATAACATAAATTTGATATGCATATAAATTAATTATTATCAGAAATATGAAACGCAATGCGCTACTCCCTCTAAAAATTTCTCAATTTCTCTTCAATGAATAATTTTTGCATGAGAAAAATACGTGACATCATATCCCTACTATTACTAGATTAGATAGAGATATGCGATACAAAAGGCTAGTCACGTAACTTCTACTTAATATGACATTATGCATTCTTTTCATTCGGAAATTCGGCGAAAGGAATTTGAACTATTTTTAGAAGAATTTTTTTTAGAAGATTGCTGAAGAAGAGAGCGTCCAACAATTCATATATACAACAAACGAAAAGAAATTAGCTCTTAGTCTTAGGTATGACAATAAAGATTTCAATTCGATATATACTTTTTTGAGAATATTACAGAAAAAATTAAGAATAAAAAAATTATTAAATTTAATAAAATATTTTTATTTAAATTATATTTTAGTTTATCAACAAATTATAAAAAGTATTGAATTCTAACTATTTCATATACATTTCGTTTTCTTACATAACTTACTTTCTGCATTACATATATATTCAAAGATATACAAGCGATATTGTAATTCATGTTCATAGAATTCTTCAACGATGAGATTATTTTGCGAATCACTCAACAAATATGTAATCGACTCGTTTTTTGTGTATTTTTAATATTTTCGTAGTAAATACTTTCCATCTTCTAAATTTAAATGCATAAATAATAAATAATGCAATATAATGACAATAATATTTTTTGGCAATAATATATAATGATATTAAAATTTTTGTTAATATCTTCAAAAAGCTATAAATTTGCGGTAATTCGCAATATCATCATTATAATTCTTATTTTATAAACTTTCGATCAACATATCTTCTAAAATCATGTGATTTTAATAAACTTTCAATTGAGCAAACTTAAACTTGATAATATATATTTTATTATTTTGAATTTTATTAAATCTTCATATGTTATTACATTGCTATTTACGATAGAAGTCATGAGTTTTATCTATAACTCTCATTTCCATAATACGATGTTTTTTTTTATTATAATTAGATATATTTTTACTATTTTAAAAATATATCAATCCAGCGATAAATGCTGATCAATCAGTAAGATTTCTATATCGCACTGTTGAGCATGCGATTATAATATCGTAGCTATACTTTCATAATATTATAAATAGAATAATAATAACTCCGTATTTTGTTTTGTAAATCAAAATTGTACAATTTTTTTTCTTATATCGATTTATAAATTGAACAAACTTTTTACGCAATCGTTATAAAGAATTTAATCGAAAATTGATTGAAAAACTTTCTATTTTTCTTCTTGAAAGATACGATCTATGCGAACTTGCTAAAATACTTGCTAAATACACCGATAATAATAAGAATATACTCACATAATATACAATTTTGTTTTATATGATCTTTCGCCAATTATATTTGTTGTAAATTATCAAACGATAAATCATTATTTCGGAAAATTCATCTTACAAATATAACACGTTACTTATGTAACTCTACTATCAATTTTCACTTTTTCTTATTCAACTTTTTTATATGCAAACAAGCTTTTTATATACGTGTAAACGCTTCCAACAATAAGAAAAGTATATCCGTACATTTTACACATTTGTTAATGCGAGCTTCATTGCTGTTATCGCTTCTATTGCTATCATTTCTTTTTCTATTTCTCTTCTGGAAATTTTGTTTCTTCGCTTTGATAGGCATTACAAACATTTGATGTATGTATTTCTTTTTCTTTTTTATATTTATATTTTCACAGATAATGCACAAATTTATCGCTCATTATTTTTTTTTTTGTATCAATTTGATGTTATATTTGATTATTCATAGTTTCAACCAGTTTCTTATATTTATTAACGATTAATATCTTTATCCTATTTCCGAATTTTTTATTAGATTTCGCGCAATATTTCAGTTCTTAATCAGTTCTTAATATTCTTATACTTTTCAGATCGCGGCATATTTATTTATATTTTTCTTGAATCGATAATCTCATCATTAAATTTGTCTTTAACTTGATATTTTTCTGAGGAATGATATCACATAATAGTATCCGACTACGAATCGTAACTGCATGATTTACTGATTTGTTTTAATCGATTTACCAATATTATCTTCAATTTTTAAAATCAAGCGATGAAGATATAGCATTATCGCCTAATTTTTAATTTTGTTTTAATAATGATATTATGATTTTCTGATATTGCAATGCGTCTTATCTTTATTTGTTTTACGTTCTATCTTCTTTCCTCTCTTCCCATAGACAAAAAGGAAATTATCACATGTAATGCAATATATATTGCAATATGTAATTGCGAATACGATATGTTCTTTTTTTTTTTTTTTTGTATTCAATAATTCATCAAATTCGTCTAATGACATTATTATTTCAATGGATCAAGAATGTCCAATGGAAATCTAAAATTATCTTCTTCATTGATTTCTGGATATGTTTTAAAAATCAATATTTTGAATTTTTTTTCTATACATATAGTTGTAAAATATTCAAATATTAATGCTTAAATAACATATCTTCATTAATTATAAAAGAAATAAATTTAAACTTGTTTCTTTTAATAGAGTATTTATATATTTGACATGAGCAATTTATTTAATTAATTTAATTTAATATAATTTAATATAATATTAATGTATTAATAATTATTATAATAATTACTAATAATTATTATAATATTATTATAATATATTAATAATTATATAATAGTAATAATATATTAATAATTTAATATATTAATTTAACATAATATTAAAAATTAAATGAAATCATAAGTATTTTTTCTATCAATATTACATTAAAAAATTTGTTTTATAAAATTTAAAATAACATTAAAATAATTTATAGTAATAATAAAAATTTATAATAAAATAATTAAATAATTAAAATAATTAAAATAGCAATTTTTTATAAAAATTAAATATTGATTTTTATATTTTCTTAATTTTGAATAATCTTAAATGTAAAAATTATTTTTTGTTAATAATATATTTTATATTTTAATTCTGTTTTAAACAAATTTAATATTTTTTTTTTAGTATGCATTATTTTCGTTCAATGACTCAATAGTTTGCATAAAGATGCGCAAGTTACAATATATATTATAATTATATATATTATAATTATATATATAATATTTGTTAATTTAATTTATTAACTTAAATTTACAATACATTGAATATTTTTATAAAAATAAAAATGCATTTTTTTCGATTTCTCTTGTACTCAAATATTTAGCACATTTTTGGGAATTCTATATGCAATATTATAAAACTTATTATAAATCATATACATATGATTTTACAAAAAATTGATTTATTGTTTAAATTTTAGAAAATAAGCCAAAATAAAGGAAAAAAGCTACAATACAAGTATAATGAGATATATTGAAAATTTATGTTATCAAACTTAATTAATTAATTAATAAAGATATAAAAAATATAACAAATATTTTTTATCGATAAAAAATTATATCACGAACAATGAATAAATTATAACTTTCTTCAATATATATATTCGATCAATGGCATATAATCAATATCGCGAACTAAATTGTGTGCTTCATGATTGATGTTTTTTATTAATAATTAATTAACAAAGCCATAACAAAAATTTACAATTTGCAATTTTTTTACAAAGAAAAAAGTTGCTTGAAATTATGTAATTTGTTTAACAGATATTTCTACATTTTTGGGACATTTTGTATAAACAATTATAAATGGCAATTGCAATACACTTTATTATAAAAACATAAGTGTAGGTCAAATTCTATGTAACAGCATATGTAGCAATTTTTTTATGAATATTTCGAAAATTAAAACCAAGTAGCAATAATATACAAAGAAAAAATTTATGCAGTATCACGATCTCGATAACATCAAAAAATCATAATTCCAAATAATCATAAAAAATTCCAAATAATTATTTTTATTGACAAATATATAATATATTTTTATTATTTTTTTTATCATTAGAATCATATTGAATTATACAATTGACTGATTCTAATGCGATCGTCCCTTTATAGAAACAATCTGTTACTGAATTTGTTTACTGAGTTTGCATTTACTGTTAATAAAAATATTGTATGTATTATACTAATTATTATACTATTATTATATATATTATTCTATATATAAAACGATAATGATCTATTTCAAAAATAATTTTTTAGAGAGATTGATTAGAAAGATAATTGATTGAACATTAAAATTAAATAAATAATAACAAATATAATTTAATATAATTTAATTAATAATAATTTAATATAATTTAATAAATATAATAATAAATAATAATAAAAATAAGAAAACAAGTGAAAAATATACCGAAAATTATAAGATATGCTATCTTCTTGAGTAGGAATGTAAAATAGATATAATATAAAGTTAAGAATATTAATCGTATAGTTTGGCATATTTGATTTTATTTATGAAATCACAAATTAATTATTTATTCCAAAAAATTTCGATCAATTAAAAGAAAGAATTAAAAATTTTGCTTAATCAATTAAACAACAATTAAATATAGTTCATAGAAATTTAGAATACAATTATATATTCGGCTAAAATGGCTAAAATTTTCAATAATTTTTTTAATAAAAAAATTTATCATAAGTTAATTTTGTCTTATTATATATTCTTGATTATCTAGTATAATAAACAGAAATTTCAATTGAGAAAATAAGATAATATTAAGTCAAAATATAGTTAAATATACATGTATTTAACAAATATTTAAAGTCGATTTTCGAAAACAAATCTTATAAAAAAAATTGTAATATATATTTTCGATTTATTTTTTAATTTAATTTAATTTCTTTTTTAATTTAATTTTTAATATAATCATTCTCTTTTTAATTGAATCATTAATTATTAATTATTCCGTATTTCCTATTAATGGTTAATTAATTTATAATATATAATTTATAATATATAATATATATCATATATACACAAGTGATGGCAATATATATACTTTATATAGTATAAAATCGAATTTTTTTTGAAAAATCACTTTATTAATAAAAAATAATAAAAAGGGATACATTTTATCATAAAATATAAGTTATTCTGTTTTAAAATCCAATTTCTTGTTGATTCAAAAGGAACAATTCAATAAAACAAAAATTTTATAGATATTAATAAAAATTAAAAGAATATTATAAAGAATTAGATATTAAATTAGATATTAAAAAAGCAATATTGATTACAATGATTACAATCTTGTCAAACTATAACAATTTATTATTATTACTAAAAGTTGCAAAATATAAATATTATACAACAAAATAAAAACATTAAAATTTACAAAAATAAAAATATAAAAAAAATATATGAAATATATTAAAGTATATTAAAAATATATTAAAGAAAATAAAGTATGAATGAAATGGTTTTAAAATAAAATGAAATCATAAAACTTCTATAAATGTAATTTTATTATTGAAGTATATGTTTAAATACAATATCCATTATAATAATTGCAATAAAATTTACTCTTTTTGGTATATTCTTGTTATTTTTTCTTTTATTTTGCTCACAAAAAGTAAGTAACTTTAATAATAAAATCATATTTATTGACACAATAAAAAAGATATACATTTCATATTCAATATAAAAATTTATTAATTTCTAATTATATGAATTATATAAAATTATTTATTAGTATTTTAGAATATTAATTAAAAAATTTATAATATATTTAAAATCATATATTTATAGTATATTTTAATTTTTAATTATTTTATGTTATATTTTTTATTCAAATTACCTGAAAATATAATTATTTTTTTACTTAAACTTTTAAAATTATTTAAATGTCTTTGACACCATTTTAAATATGATAAGATAAAAATTTATTTTACTTATATAATTATATATGAATATTTTTTAAGAAAAGAATATTAAAAAATATTGTTACAAATGTTATTTGATATAAAAAGATATTATGCAACATTAATATTTTTTTTTGAATCACATAAAAATTAATTTTAAATTTTTAAATCCAATCATATAATTTTTGTATGATATAATATAATAATCAATACAATTCAATATTTTCCATAAAAAATAATAAATTATTCAAATTAAAAAATATTTTAAATTTATATTGTTATTTATATATTATATAAATTTATATACTTTTTAAATTCATTATAAAATAAAAAATAAAAAATATTATATATTTTATTTCTTGATACTTTTTTCTGTACTCTTAATATATTGCATTATTAATATTTCTAGTTTCTAAGTATTCTATAATATTTCTATATTCAATTTCTTGAGATATTCTATTTCAATTAGTTTTTTATTTGCATTAACTTCATCTCTAGTACAGTTCATATATATAGCAAAGTTATTCTTTTTGTAAAATGTTTAATTAAATATTTCTTAATATATTTTAAATATTTAAATTTGACATAACAATTTATCATAACTTGATATTTATGATATTTATGTATTGTGTTTTTTATTTATATAATTTTTCTAGATGATCTTTATCTAATTGTATATTTATAATTATTAAATTTAATATATTTAATTTGATATTATATCTATACTTTATTGGTATACTTTATTGTGTACTTTAATAATGTTTATATTATTTATATTATATTTAGTTTCTATAATCCCTATTTGATTTTATTGCGATCAATTTATAATTCTTTAATTATAAATGTTTTTCTTTTTCCTATTGTTTCTGTGTTTATATATGATAGCTTATATTTTTCAATTGTTATATTTTATATTACATTAACATGTTGACTACTGAGAATATTTTCTTTCAGCATCAAAAACATTGCTCATCATATGAAATCATAATAATAAAATATCACATATCATTATATTACATAAAATTATCATATATTATATTAGAATTTTTAATTAATTATCATATATATTACATTAACTGCTATTTTAATATTAATTGCATCTAATATTGTATATATTAAAAATACCAATCATTCACAATCATTACAATAATTAATGTATTAAATAATGTGAACTGATATTGCTTATTATAAAAACTTTTATAAATTTATCATGATATTTAATATCTTTAGTCTTTATCTTTTAATAAGTTTTTGTGTTTTTATAAATATTAAATTTTATAAATATTATATTTCCATGAAAACTTCAAAATAATAATTTCTTATTTTTATGAATTTATGCTATTCTGGTTTCTGCATCTTCATTCACTATTTTTATTTCAATTGAATTTCAACAAATAACATCTATTAATAAGTAATATTTCATTAAATGTTTTTTAATTTTTATTCAAATTTTTTTAATAATGTTAAACCTATTTATGAATGTGATAAATTAGATTTTAATTTTTATATTGACTAATTTTTTTTCTACTATTTAATTTATTTTTTTTTTATTTTTTTATTTATTTTTTTTTTTAATAATCAATTAATGTGTATAATAATTCTTTTTTAATAAGTATATGTATTTCGATAATTAAACCCAACCCAAACCCAATAAATATGTTTTATTGTTATTATATTATTAGATATTGATTTGATAAACCTGTGATGTAGAATGATGTCATTAGGAACTATCGTATAGGCTAATATGCAAAATTTTGCTAATTTAATACATTCTATTTTCTGTTACTCTATTTTAATTACAACTAATAGCCAATCAGAAGTGAAGATAGAGTTATTGAATGAGCAACTAAATATATCATACCATCAATTTTGGAGTACCAATTCTCAGCAAATATAGCAGCATGTTTTATAAGAAACTAACCTAACAACACATTTAACAGGATTACCAATAACATTATTCGCACAGAAATCCATAGCAAAATTACGTTTTGAGGGAATTGAGAGAAGAGTTAATATAATCAATGAATTTATATTGTAGATAAATGAAGGTAGGAGTATCACGTAATTAAACATGATATGATATAATGTAATAATGTAATATAAATAAAATAAATGGAAAATATATAATGTAACATTATATTTTTAAAAAAGAATTTTTGTATTAATATTGATTAATAATGAAATCAAGTATGTAATCTCTAGTAAATATTTATGCCTTTAAATTAATTTATGTTTTGTACTAACGATTAAATATTTTATTATTCTTAGATTAAATATTTTATTATTCTCGAATTAAATTTCAAATGAAAATCCAAAAATCTATATTTATAATCGTTAATTAAAAATAAGAATTTCTATTAGAATACACAATATGAACAGATTATGAAAATAATAATAAAAAAATAAATAAATAATCGGAGAAATTGAAAAAACGCCCATAAGAAACAAAAAAAAAGTTTCATCTTGGAATTGCATCATCAATAAATTTATATATGAATTTTTTTTTTTAATATTCATCCCTTTCTATTCTTGCGTATTATATCTTGAAAGATTATGTTGTATGTTTTATGTATAAATGCATATATAAGTGAATTTATATTCTTGACGTTGACTTATATTCTTGTTTGTTGACTTGAAAAATGTTTGTTGATTGAATATTTATTGAAAATATTCTTGTATAAAAAAAAACAGTTAATATTTTATTAAAGTTTTGTTTATAATAATTTCAACATTTTTAATATTATTGGTAAATGATGAAAATATTTTTCTGATTAAGATTGTTTATGATTAAGATATTTTATCTCATGAGTTATTTATTTTAATCTATTTATTTTTATCTACATTTTCTTAAATTCAATTCAATTCAATTTTAAAAGATTTTCTTTGAATATTTATATTGTTTTGATTAAAATATATAATATTTTATCCCATTTGCCAGATATTAATGAATAATGAATATGATATTTATATGCACATATTTTTTTTATTAACTTATTTCCTTTTCTAATAATTGTCAATCATGTGACATTGATTAGAAATTAACCAATGTTGTCAAATTTTACTAAATATATATATATATCATAGGTATGAACTGCATTTATTCATAGATTATGCATTTATTTTTGTTATCATTTTATGTTTATAATATATAATTTTATTTGATACAATATACAATTACAATATTCAAAATCGAAAATTTCATGAAATTTAGTTGAAATATAAATTTAGTTGAAATATATTTAAATTTCTATTTAAAGAATCATAAATAAGTGCGATTACATTGAAGAAAAAAGAATAAAACAATTTAAAATGATGAGAGATTTATTTATAACAACATTGAATGATTTCAATAATTTTTTAATATATTATAAATAAATGCATAACTCTGACTTTTTTTTACATATAATTCGAATATTGTTAATTTTTGAATTATTCGCAGAAAACTTTCGATATTATTATATTGAATTCTGTCTATTATTCTGAATTTTGTATAAAAGCGACACTATATTTCTTAATTATTTATAGTCAAGTATGATATAACGAGTATCATCACACTTAATATCCATTCATAGAAATTAATCAAAATATGAAAATAAAATATATATAATGATACAAAATAATTATATGGATTCGTATCGTTCAATATTGATTCAACATTAGAATAAAAATAACATATCAAATATTATTAATAGTATTGCTGAACGCCTACATCTCTTGGTATGTATAGTTGTTATTCTTTGATTTATAAGCAAAATTCTTACTAATTATAATATATATACATAATAAATATACAAATATATTATAACTTCGAGATATATCCAAATCATGGTATAAACATTCGTGATTCATATAAAAATAGATCCAAAAAAAAAAAGATTTATATTTATTTTTTATAGTATTTTTATATTATATTTTTAAAAAAAGGTTTTCAAATATAAACGAAATTGGTTTCTTATTGATGAATGTTTGATAGATAGTTATTCTATTACGTAGAATATGTAGTATTCTATTATGTAGAAGTGAGCAAAAAATTTAAAATAAAATTTTATCGCATACATTCTTGTTTTTAAAAGAATTGAGAATTATATTAAGAAATCGTAATTGGCGAATTTTCAAATTCAATTTTCTCGAAAATGAATTTTTAAATGAAAAAAATTTATTCTGCAATTTTATGTACATGTAGAATTATCTTTTATTGATAATTCATTTAGATTTAATTAGAAATTAATCAATTTCATTTATGCTTGAAAATTTTTCAAATTTGATTATTTTGAAAATAAAGTGAAATAAAATTATTTCTGTTTTTTCGATTTATTTTTATATATAGAATCATTTCACAACTATTTATACTATGATTTCGTCATAAAACATCTTGACACGATATATAAATATCTTTATATTTTTTAATATTTGTATAAAAGAAAACTATCTCATATGGATTTTTTATTTAATATTCATAAGCGTTTTCATAATTTTTATTAAAAATATACATAAATATCATTTCGTAAAAAATGAAAAAATTAAAAGTCAGCAAATTAAAACTAAATTTATAAATAATTATATTTATAAATAATTTCTATATTACGATTATTTAACATTCGTAGTACTTTGTTGATGTTTATAAAAAATTCTAAGAAATTCGTAAAAAAACATAAAATTTAAATTGTATCATTTTCAATTAATAATTTATCTATGAGATTATTCGATAAAATTTAAAAATTTCTCCATTAAATTTAATGCGAAAAAATATATGATAAATATAATAAATATAATAAATATATAAATATATATAATACTATATAATAATATATATATATATATAATAATAATATATATAATATATATATAATATGTATATATAAATATATATACATATGTTTATCAAATTTTAAAATAGTCTTAAATAAAATATTTTGTAATAAAAATAATTTTTATAAAACTTTTTTTTTTATAATTCAGATCCAATTTTCAGATTTAAGTATACAAAAAATAAAATAAAAAATAAAACTTTTTTTTTCAAATGCATTATTTTTATATTTTAATTAATTTGTATGAAAAAATTGCAGTCTAATTATTATTGAATTTCTATGGAAGCATTATTTTTCTTAAAACCTTGATTTCTTTTAAAGCTACCATTATATCATTAGCATAGATTTTTTTTGCATTAGATAATTTAATAAAAAAATAAAGTTATCATTTTACAACAATTTTAATAATTAGTTAATAAATTAAATAATTTCTTTATTGCTGTTAAAATGATTTAATTAAAATGATACTATTAAAACATGAAATAAAAAAGACTTGATTTAAAAGATCATTTCTATTACCAATATTTTCATTTTTTATATTTTTTAAATTAAGAATCACGATATCTAAATATAATTATTCAAGAAGTGAAAAAGTTGTTCATATTTTTAAAGAATATATCTATCTATTTTGTATATTTCTAAATTTATAAATAATAATCTTTCATATGTCAACCTGTTATATTATTATTTTTGCACGAAAAATTGAAAAAATCGGTAATTTGAAATTTTTATTATCTTCTATTAAATTTATTTATTTTAAATAATTATATTATTATGAATGTATAAAAATTTATCGAAAAAATATTTTTATACGTATTTTTTTTCCTCTGAATATTTTATTCCTCTGAACATTGTTATAATAAAAATTGAAAATAAGATTTAAAATAAGTATGAGTAATAAAATATTAATTATGATATTAATAAAAAAAACAAAATGATATTATAATTATAAGTGAAAAAAAATTTTGTCGCGTTCAATAGTTCGATAAGCTAATATATCGGTTTTTTTTGATTTGAAAATAATTCTATATTGGTTTTGAAACTATTTTACATAGAATATTCTAAGTCAAAATTGATCAACTTTGCTAATATATTTGGAACATTATTCTGAGCAAAAAATATTACACAACATGGATCGATTTACCTTCGTCCTCCAGATATAAAAAGATGAGATAAATTACAAATAATTAGATATTTTCAGCTATTTTCAATAATAATTGAAGAGCTATTTGGAATAAAAATATAAATCGTATTTCGAGATATTCAAAGTTGAAAATTTCCTTCATTTATAGAATCGCAATATTTATGGAAAATCTAATATAAAATATAAAATCAATATTTATATTAAATTTTATTTTTAATATAGAATAAAATGGCAGAAAAAAAATCATTAATTTGATTTTCTTCTTACCATCAAATTTCTTGATTATATGCAACTTATATATGCAACATTGAAAATAATTGAATATATAATATTTCATTGAATTGCATATTTAAATAAATATGTGATTTCTTGAATTTATTTATCATTATTGATAAAATTGAAAAAGATTTTTTTGCATTTAAAAATTAATATTTTTACAACATATAAAATTAAATTAAAATTGAATGAACATTTTCTTATAATATGAATCAATATAAATATAAATGTCTTTTTTTTGTTATTATTTTACTTTTATGTATTATGTATTTCATAAAATTTCATTTTTCTATTTTTTTAATATCTATATTTTTTCATATTTCATTTATTTGATTCATTTTTATGTAATATTCTTCGAAATGCAATATTGCACTGTTTGAAAATTTGAGAATATTTGAGCAAAACGAATGCTCATACATTTGCTCATACATAACACAAATTATTATTACTATATATAAATTATTATTATATTCAATATTACATTATAGTCATCTATTAGAAAAACTAATGCATTATTTATTTTAAATGTCAATTCATAACATAAACATATTACGCATTAAAGTTATTGATTATTAAAAATACAAAAGCATTTATATTAAAAAAAGAATTTTTGTAGTTTGGAAAATATGAAATTGAAAAATTTTTTAAGAAATACTTCTTTTTTTTCTTTATATTTTAAGAATTATTGCAACATAATTAATAATTTAAAGGGATTTATAGTATAAGATTCATAGATTACAAAAATGCAATAATCGAAATTTCGGGAAATCGAAAAATTTATCTCTTAATTCAAAAAACCTTTTAATTATTTATTTAACATTATATCTTTCGATACATTAGCTTATATATAAATTTGACATTTATATATATATTTAAAACATTAGCTTATATAAAATTGACGTTTTATAATTAGCGAATTTACTCGTTATAGATTTTACTATATAAAGTATATTTTTGTTAGATCGAAAATCAAATATATGTTAGCAATTGATAAAAAACATTAAAAACTATTGTTAGCATTAATGATGATTTTATTAATATTTAGTTTATGCGGTCAATAGAAACACATCTATTTACATGAAACTTGCATATATAATGACATTTTGAACAATTTATGTAAATTAACATAAATCCATTAGCTTAAATGCATCCTCTGATATAGAGTGTTAATATTTGTATTATATATGTCTTTTGGAGAATCGATTTTAAAAATTTAAAATATAAAACATAAAAATTGATATACAAAAATATCAGTTGATTTTTATTTATTAAATTAAAAATAATTTAAATTTGCATTAAATAAAACTAAATGTAAAATGAGATAACAAAAATAGAATTATCTTATTTTATTCATCTAACGCAGACTTCAATTATTTATAACTCAATAAATAAATTTTAAATATTGATTTTTGTATTTAACTTTGTGTTTATTTTAACTTTATTGTTTAAATTAATCAATGAAAATGTTTTATAAATATATTAATTTATATTGTTTTGTATATAAATTTAAAAAGAATTAGAATAATTATTTTTGCGAAAAATATTTGGTATTTATTCTTAAAATAAATGTCATGGATGAATATATACAAAAAATATAATAGAAAAATAGCACAATACAGAAATTTTTGCATTTTGTACATAATAAATATATTCTCCTTTGATTGTTATTACACAATTTAATACTAAAAAGTTGTATGAAAAAATTTTATTGAACAAATATTTTTATAAAATTATTAAAATAACAATTTTCAGAATTTTTTATTTGAATTTAAATTATCAAACTATTTAAATCATTATTGTACAATTTTATGCATTTTCTGTATTTATTATTATTTATTATTTATTATTATACAGGATGTTCATAAATATCTATATGAAACATCTTTGGAGGATGAATTTTAGATATCAAAATAATGAGAAAAATTCATATATATATCTAATTACTTAATTAATGAACATTTTAAATTTATATTAGATAAAGTGAAATGGCGAGAACATTCTGGATGCACGACAGTATCATATTACTATATCGCTTAACGGAATTTCTTTAAAAAAACTTTTTTGAAAAAATGCACTGAGATTCTTTCATATACAAATGACTATTTCAAAAGAATATCAATGTAATGTCAAATAACATACGTATTATGTAACTCCTTATTTAATAAAAACTTACCTCGAATAAATTTCAGTAAATTCCAGAATATTAATATATATCATTTTTTAATCCATTTAAATCCCTAAAAATCCATAATTTATTTAAATCCATAAATAAATCATTTTATGGTCCAAATATTTTATTTAAACTCATAGCTGAATTGTATGATATTCAATTTGCTTACTTATCGAAATTCATAGAAGCAATATATACAAAATATATACTTCTATAAGACTTCGAATTAGAAAGGTTAAATGTGTTTTTCTACATATAAACTTGCTTATTCTCATATATATAAGAAAATCACATGATAATGATATTTGAATTTCATCAATTGATCAATGTATCAATTAAAAAATCTAATACATTTGAATTCAATCTTTTTTATCTCAATATAAGATAAAAAAGGAAAAAATAGGAAAAAAAAAAATAATCGAAATTTAACATTTATATTATAATCATATCATATCATTTCACATTTTGTATTCTTGTATTCACTAAAAAATTATATAACATTATATAACATTGTACTTTTTTTCACATTATTATTGTATACTAGCAATATTTTTTTTATTCATTATATTAATTTATATTAATATTAATATTAATATTTATATTAATTTAATTAATATTAATTTTTTTGAATAAAATTATTTCGATTTTATTAGTATAATTTAGTTTTATATAGAAATTATTTAATTAAAACTTTATTTTTAAAAAATATTCAAATATATATTATTTCATCAAATTCTAAACTTGACTCCATGACACGACAATGTGTTACTGAACAGCGTTGCTAACAATTGAACGCAGATGGTGAGCGTTAGAAAAAGAGATTAAATAGAAAGAAAAAATGAGATGGCAATATTCGAATCTTATTTGTGTGTATTAAATATATGAATACAAAAGCCTACATCATCAACAATCTTTTCCGTCGCTAAGTTAATATTGTTTTGACTTTGTCTCATTCATTGATAATGTATATCAAAAATGATAATGTAAAAAAGAAATTTAAGTGAATTTATAATATTCATTTGAAGCATACATAAAAAAGCAATTTCAATATGTATGTATTTTTTATGGATATGCAATATTAATTCGTAATATACGTATATAATATGGACCTATATGTATATAATATTATAATATTATAATTTGTAATATTATAATGTGTAATATTGATTCGTATCATTATTAATATTATTATTAATTATATATTATTATTATATAAATATTATTATTAATATATTATTATATATTATATTAATATATAATATATTATTATATAATATATTATTATATATATATTATTAATATGTAATTCAGATCAATTTTTATTTTTCTTTGCATAAGAATAAGAAATATTGAAGAGTAAGAATAAGTGAAATAAAGATAAAGATTTGTTAGTGATTTAATTGATTCATTAATAATTTAAAATTTAAATATCATCAGTACTTGAGATTTTCTTGTATGTGTAAAAATAATAAAAAAAAACAATTGTATATATAAGAACATATTCAATCTTTCTAATTCGAAATCTTATAAAAGTGTATTTTGATTTATTTCTATGGATTTTAAATGAAATACAATAAAATCGTAATTCATTTATGATTTTAAATATTAAAAAATATTATATAATCATCGTAATAACTCTGAATATTATGGAATTTATTATAATTTATCCAAGTTAAATAACAATAAATTAAATAACAAATTACATAAATTTCAATTTATATAATTAAATTTTTTTTAAATGATATAAAAATATTATATAGTTACATTATATATTTATTTATTATTTTCACACTTTCCTTATCTCATTCTATTTAATACAAACATAAAATGCTCATAATTCATTATTTGAGCCTTATCGGACCTATATGTATATGAACTTTTTTTATCGTTTAGATATCTTGAATTTACGTTTTCACATTTTTACAAACATATATTGTATTATTTTCATAAAATTTAAATATGATTTTTGGAAAAGTCTTAAACACTTATAAATATATACTATTTTAATTTTAAACAATAAATACTCTTGGTAAAATGTTAAAAGTATCATGTATGATTTTAGGTCAAAATCGAACATTTATTTAATTTATTACAAATTCTAAAAAGATGAAAAATAAAGTACAACTCAATAGTTTTCAATAAATTTTTGTATGAAATTCATTTTCAACAATCAATAGCAGTAATAATATATGTAAATATATATAATGTACAATACATTATTCAACAATATCTATATTTTAAAATGAAATTGAAAAAAAAATCATTGTCAAAGAAATTTATTTATATTATATATAAAATAATATTTATTAAAGAAAGAAATATAATAATATTTATTAAAGAATAAAAATATTTTTTTGGTAGAAATAGAATAATTTTTGTAGAATTTTTGTAGAATAAGTAAAATAATTTGAAATTCGAAATAAAAATTTATAAAGAGAAAATTAAATGATCAAAATTTTATTAATTTAATAAATTTATTAATAAATATACGAATAAATCATATTCATATTACTTTCATTCATTATGAATTATCATTTTACACTTTCAATCATTTTCAATCATTTTGTTATATATTCAAATAATAGAACTTTTTTATCTTAAATTTTATATAGTATTAGATTATTATTATTAATATTAGATAATTTTATAATATTACATTATAATAATAATTTTATGAGATTACATTATAACAACAATTTTTGAAAAGCGAATATATATAAAAATTAAATTTCTGGAACATGTTTTGTTCATTGCACATGCATACACACATGTTCGCGCACACATATACTTCATAAGCCACCAAGTACTTACTAATTTTTAATTTTTCTGATTAATTTATAAACTTAATTTCAGTTATAAATTTTCAAGAATTTGTTGTAATATTTTTATAATAATTCTTATATAATTATTTTTTATAATAATTCTTTTTTCAATCTTTCTTCGTAATTTTTCAAATATAAAATATAAATATAATATAAATATAAAACATAGGAATGTTAAATATGTGATATAAAGTGAAATATAAAAAAAAAATTTTAAGATAAACATCTATCAATTTTGGAAAAAAGCATAAAGCTTTTAAGTTTGTGTAATAGATATGTATAAATGTAATAGATTATATTATTCTCATTTATTATTTTTTATATCTTATATATGAATTATTCTATATTTTTTAAAATATAGAATTTCAAAATTGTTTATATTTTTCAAAATAGTTGTTATTGTTTGATAGTTAAAATAAATTTATATTAAGATTATTAAATACTTCCTTACAAGGATAAATACAAGCACTTAATTAGTAAATATTATATTACAATTGTCATATTATATATATATTGATATATTATATAATATATATATATATATATATATATTGAATATAAAAAGTTTTTAAGTTTTATTAATATGTACATTCCAATTTTATATTAGATCAAAAATCGAATATTGAATTATAAAATAACAAATATTAAATTATATGATATTTATCTAACAATGAATGATAAAATTATTAATAGATATATATAATAAAAAATATATTTTTTTAAAACATAAAAAATATTCACTGATTTAAATTAATAAATCATTTTACAATTTACTTGAAATTCAAATATTTTGAAAATTCATATTGGATTATCTTATTTCTCTATTTATAAAATTTAATATTTCATTTTTGTAAAATTATATATTATATATGATATGTATATATCAAAGTGTTATTTAATGGTCATGTAATCAATATAAAGTGTTCAAGATCAGTAAATTTGAAAAAAATTTGAAATAAATTAAAACATACATAGAAATAATATATTTTCATAAACAAATACAAAATACAAAATAGATACAAAATAAATTAAATTTTTTATATACATTATATAGGATGTTAATATCGTGAAACATCTTTGGAAAATCAATTCTAGAAAAAAACAAATAGAAGAAACAAACATTTATGTTTGTTTTGGTTTGAAGACCCTTTTATATCTCATAAATATAACATCCTATACAATAATCTTATTTCAATATATATGTCACAATCATTAATGTCAGAGTTATGTTAAAAATAATTTTGAATATTTTATTTTTTTATATTGAATGAAATATTTATTTTATAATAATATTTATATGAATTAATATTAAAAAATATATATTTAAAATATTATTTTTTTATATAATTATTATTTCATAAAAATTCAATATTATTCGAAGAAACTAAAATCTTTATTTTTATTTATTTTTTTGTATTATTTTATTTCTATTTATTATTTCAAAAATTTATTTTCCGCGTCATACCAAAAAAGAATCTGCATATATAATATATGTTAACAGACTATAGCATTGGAATCAATATTAGGGATCTTTTTGTATTTATAGCAATTATACCATCATTTCATTTCTTTAACTATTTTAATTAAAGAAGTTTAAGTAACAATTATTTATATAATATATTTATATGATATTTATATAATATAAAATCCTCGCTTTTTAATCTAATTTTTAAAATTTTTGTCTTTACTTAATTAATTTTCTGAATCCATAATAATTATTTTAATTGATTTTCAAAAAGTAGTTTACAAAATTCAGATTTACAAAATTATTCACAAATTATACATATATTTATATATGATATGATTTTGAAGTTTTAATAATAAGTTTTTCTTATGTAGATCATTCAGTTTAGTTAAGATATTTCTAAAAATATATTTGATACATGATATTTTCAACATTTATGATATGTGTGTATCAGTTGGATTAGATTTGGTGTAGATATACAGAAATAGAAATAATAAAAAGAGAAATTGGAGACACTCTCCTGGACTAATCTTCCGGAAAGCATACACTTCCGATTGATATGAAATTTAAAACGAAAGAAGAGAAAAGAGAAATGGATAAATCTAAAAGTTTTAGATTCAAATTTTTATTATTATTAATTTCCGAAATATCAACCCTTTTATAACACGATATTTTAAAAATAAGATTTCAATAAAACATGATGCAAAATTGTAATTCTTCCATATAACACGAATACTTATCGTAGTATAAACATAGACAACTCTCTTTAGCACTAATATTTTCATTATATTATTCTTGTTGACATTCCTTTGATTAGTTCTGATTTCACTTAACATAATTTCGATATAATACGAAACGAATTAAACTTTCGATATATTGAATTCTATATAATATATTGGATTTATATATAATATATTGAATTTTCTCTATACATCTAATACAACTGTTTTTGCAATGGCAATCGTAGTTATCGAGTATCGAGTAGCCAATGACGTAATAGTATGGCCTTAGCCATCTGTAAGGTATTCCACATAAAATATTGGCGTTATGACTGTTCTAGCCGGATTCCTGGTAAGAAAAATATATAGCCTAAACTAAAACTAGCATGGTCCAAATATGATGGTATCAAAAGTCAATATTATAATTTTTTGATCATTGAAATTAAGATGAATAAAAATAATAATGATCGGTGATATTGTCGGCGATTAAAGAAAAAAATTTGTGTTAATTAAATAGTCAATAATCCTGTAGATTGATCTTAAAATGTAACATAATTTAAAATTATATTACATGTATGTTATATTGTTTAGGCAAAAAAAATTCTTTAGGCAATTGAATTTATAATAATCAATTTTATTTGGAATACTCTATTCATATTAGGATCATATCGCTATTGTATCGTGACTATATTGATCATACTATATTATCTATTCTATATTGATGATACGAATAATGATTTAAAGATGATTATATTTACTATACACTTCCAATTTCCTCAAATTTTACATCAATCGAAAACATATGTTTTTCAGAAATATAGCTTTTTTCTAATTACATTTTTATTTTATTATAAGAATCATATATATATAAGCACATTTCAATAATTTTAAAATCTATTAAAAAGATATTTTGAATAATTTTTTTCTATGATAATAATCATTTTTCGATTTTAATATTTTCAAGAAAATGGTTCATTTATATAATATTTATTTTATATTTATATTTGTTATTTTATTTATATTTGTTTTTAGAAAGATTGCATAGATAATTAGGATATATAATGCTGAAGCGTTAAAAAGCTATTTCTTTTATTTTGATATTTGAAATATCTTAATTCCAAATTATATCGATCATCGATATTTTTCGTCGAAAATAAAATATAAAAGGAATAGTTGACAATGTTTAAAATTATGACGATAACAATAGTTTTATATCTACAATTAGTAAATTTGTAATATCGATTATTATTTTAATTAATTTCGGCCATGTAAATATCGTAAATCATAAAATGATTAATTTATTTCATACAATACAATTTACAATACAATATACAATTTTTAATTATGAAATTAAAGATTAGATTTGAATTAAGTTAGATTGAAGTTAGACCAAATTTAAGACAAAATGGATATAAATATATATTGCAAATGATAAAGAAAAAAATTGTAAAATGTAATTGCATTTTTTTTAAATAAAATTCTATAATTTTTTTTTCTATAAGTCTTCTTTTTATATCATTTTATATATAACATAAAATATAAAATAAAAAGAATAATTGAAAAATCAATATTTTTCAAGATATTTTAATTTCTTTGAAAATTTACAATAAATATTCAAATATATAAATATTTTTTTTAAGATTCTACAAAAAATTCAGAAGATTTAGATTTAACGATATATAATTATATATTTGAATTTTTAAAGATGCTTTACATTTACTTATTAATGAAATATAGTAAAATCGATTTATGTAAAAAAATTGTAGAGTTTCATTTAAAAAAAGAAATGTAATTACATTTTACAATTGCAATCAATATATTCAAGGAAAAATTATTATAGCATATAAACAAACAATGTAACATTTTTCTTATGATTTATTTCTAATTTTATTTGAAATAGAATTATAGCCTGTTTAATCATTGGAATCATTTTATACAGTATCGAATATATATGTTCATCGTATAGTTCAACATTGAAATACATATTTTTGAGAATATCTAAACTAAGGTCGAGCAATCTATATATAAAAAGTAATTAGCATTAGAATCATGCTCCCTAAAATATAAAGTGAATACATAAAGTGTAACTTTTTCTTAAGTATCAATAATAATACCAATAATTTCTAATATTTCAAATATTATTAATCTTATTATTTTTCTATTATACAATCATCATAAAGAAATTATTATGCGTAAAACGCGTCTACGATTAATATGACTGATGAATTATTAAAATAAAAAAGTTAATTTAATTAGAAAAGTTTAAAACGTAAAAAAGAGAAATTTAACTTTAATATTATAAATAAATTAATAATAATGATTTGTTTCATTTCTCAATATTTATATAATATATAATATGTAATAACTAATTTTAATTTCACGAATGGATGCCATTACATGCCATATTACAAAATACTTTCTATGATGTTTTCCGATATTTTTGTATTTAATATCACGAATTAAAAAGTTTAGATCTTTTTCTAATGCATTTTCCAATGATTGTGATAGATGTTTTTTTCTATAAGATTAATTTCATTTTTGATTCTTATAATTTTGAACGTGGATAATACCGATCAGAACATTAACGAGGCGTAACTTATATTGGGAATGGTGCGGGCTCGCGTACTAGCTGGATTCGTTCCCCGGGACAAACGTTCTTGCTACCTCATGATAACGTCACTTCGGGCATGTGTAGAAGGGTGGAACTTGACTTAGTTCGATACCGGACGCCGAGGCGTTCGGGCCGTCCAAAACGTTTGCGATTTCTGGTCGAAACAAATCAGCTTTCTTACACGCGTTTTTGTCTCGTGACGAAAATTATTGAATTTTGAAATATAATAAGTAATCTTAGTCCTTGGTTGTTCACGATATGCGTATTTTTAAAATATTTTCGGAATCACGCATCCCATTTTGGTATATACGCAAACAGAAAAAGAGAGATTCGTTTCATTGTTGTTCCTCATCGCGGAAAGAGAAACGGTAAGATGAAATTTCGAATGTTATCTTATAATTACATATAGTATAAACTTTTATTGACGTACTTTTGCTTTTAAAATGTACACGATTCGTGTTTTTAATTCCACTTGTAATATTTCAATTTATAAGTTAAGTTATCTTATCTGGTATTAGTTTGATGAATTCAATTTTGGATAAAAATATATTTTTTTTTTTAATGAGATACAGTTTCAATGAAAACGTTATTAATATAAGATTAATTTTATCGCTAATTGAATTATGAATATTCGATTACAATTAATTTATTATTATTATTAAATTAATCGAAAATCAATTATGAAATCAAGCAGATATCGATTATTTTTAATATCATTAATATGTATTGGAATACGATAATTGATTTTGCTTCGTTAGTTCAACTTGGAATTGTACATTAATAATTATTTACCTATAGGGAATGCATAACAACAACCATAGAAGATTGTTTGTAAATATTTTTAGCACCGGTAAGTATTAAATGTGGTGGAAAATGTTTACAGCAAATTAATCTACCGTAATTAAATTATAATATACCTTTTTTGTACGAAAAGATCGTGCACGCTCTATTTGTTACTACTTACATCCTGTATAATATATACTAATATTTCCGCGCGTGTTCCGATACTTCATAATGGATATACTTACTTCGCAGTGTGAAGAAAATTAAATTATTCCGTACTTGCATATCTGATTATCTGAAATTAATAATTGATATATAGTTTACAATTTTTATAATTTTTTATATTTTTATATTTTTTTCAATCGTTTCGATATAACGATCTTATTAATAATCGGGATCGACGTATAATGCTTGTTAAAAATATATATAAGAATTATAAGAATTATAAGAAAGGGAAAAAGATAAATGCAAAAATTTTACTCCACTATTTATAATTAAGATAATTATAAGAATAACATAATTGTCATGCATTTTGGAAAATAAACATTTTTCCTTTTGTTTTAAATCTTTGTTAAAATGTAATATAATCTTCATAATAAATACATATTTTTGTAATAGAAAAGAAAAATCTCTTTTTTAAAAAGGATCGTTTTATTGTATGCACAGTGAAGATGTTAAAAGAAGACGAGTACGAAGACGAATAGATACGGGTCAATAGATTAATTGGTGACGAGAAAGGTGAACGAGTTAACTAAACGGGTTAAATACGATAAATAGAGTTAGAGGCCCATGGCCGGGAACTTTTTTCGCTGGCTTTGGTCGTGGATCTCGATCATGGTCTTGTCTGGATGTTTGCTTACTTCAAGCGGCGAACAAATTCCATGTGTTTCTTATTTGTCAAATATAGTTGAGGATACTTATAATGAAACCCAAACAGAAATAATGCTTTTTCTAAGAGAGTATTGTGACGATGAGATTAATGCTACTAATATAACTGCAAATATACAAGACTACTTTAATCGATTTAGTTTTGACGTACAGATCACCATAATACCTTTGTCATGTAAGTATATTTTATCTATGTATATTTAATTTTTAAGTTGTTAATTTGTTGATCGGTCTTATTTAGCGATAGAAAAAAATTCAACTATGCGCTTATAAATCTGAATCAAATTTGTGCGAGAAATTCATTTCAGAATTCGAATACTTACTATATATTACTATTATATATAATACTACTATTATAGTGAAATATTACAATAGTTTATTACTTGTGAAATAATATTTGATTTTCACAAATTTATTTCGAAATAAAAATTTACGAATTTCAAAAATCTACATTTATAAATAGTCATATATAAAAAAATGAATTTAATTAAATCTTATAGGAATCAAATTATGAAGGGAAATAGAAAGATATATTTTGTCGATCGATCTTTTATAAATATAGGAAAATATAAGAATTATGAAGAATAAATAGAATTTTTATTTTGATTTTTTTTTCACTTTACATAACTATTTAAAAATAATATTATGAAAATTAATATTATAAAAAATATAATAATATTATAATATAAAATTATAAAAAAAATATAAAAATGCACATAGAATATTTCTAAGGAAATTAAAAACAATATTATTTTATTAGATAGATATAGCGTTATTATGTTAGTATATATAGTTACATGGTATATATGGTATAGTATATATATAAGAATTATTTTCAGAAATAGCCAATTGGTTTTAAATGAATAGAGTATTTTTAATAAGATATAGAATTCTCTTAGTACAAATTTATTTCATAAAATTTCAAATAACTAATAAACTTAACTTAATAGTGGAAATGCTCTTTTCACTTCTGAACTAGAATCTATTCTATTTAAATTTGAATCTAATGAAAATTACGCTTCTTTTTTTTTTTTATTTATAAAAGATTAGAATTTGATTTATCAATGTTCGAAAATACGCATTTGCAATATAGCCCCATCATTAATTTTACTGATTATTGATTATCAATTATTAAATGTAAAAATCAGTTTTTTCTTTTTCTTAGTGTCATGTGAAACAAAAACTTGGGGCCTTGATACTCTGTTACGCATACTTGGTCAAAAAAGAGCGAAAGCTCTCGTAGCTGTTCTTGATTCACCAATGTGTGAAGTTACCATAAAACTCGCACATCTCTGGAACATGCCATTGTTCACGTGGACTTGCCCTTTGGTAAGTAAATCATTATATACTATTTGTATACATTCTTGTATACATTCTTGTATACATCTAATTTCCTTTCTTCTAATTTCCTTTCTATATCAAAGAATTGAGAAAATTTTTTATAATTTTTTTTATAATAAAAAAATATATAATAAAATAAAGAACATTTATCTTTAAAATCTATAAGAAAAAACATTATCCGATAAATATCTAATAATTGTTGAAACTTGGATGTCATGGATTATATTTAATTAAAATTATTGCAAATATTTATTGTATTCAATTACATTAAATTCAGAAAATTTTTGTAAAAAATTTATCACAAAATTGGTAAATGAAAATATCTTATTCTTATTTTACTGAGATTTTTATTTCGGGTCGTTATATATTTTAAATATTTTGCTTATTATTTATAATATAAAAAAAAAATATTAAAAAAAAATATTATTTAATTTAAGTGAACAAATACTATATGATATTTTTTTCAAGAATATAGAAACATCAATATTGAATTTTTTTTAAAGTGCATATTTTTATTATAGCAATTAACAATTATATATTATAACAATTATAGCATTATAGTTAAGATCTAAACACAAATTTTAAGCATTAATTATGAACACAAAAAATTCATAATTCATAATTGGTCAATTGCTACAAATAGTGAAATAATTATAAATTAACAAAGAAAAATTTATTTTAATTAATATTTAAAATAAATAATTTGCAATCAATTTCTATAGATTCTACTAGATTAACATAATAACATAGATTATTATTAAGATAATAACAAAAAAATTCATAAAAAAATTTCATAAATTGACATTTATATAAATATTTAAAATCATTTTAATTATTTAACATCATTTTAAAATTATTCTTATTTCTTAAAATTAATTCTTCACTCATAATTATTTTATTATTTATATTAATTTATCTAATTTTTATCAATTTTTATATTATGAATGAAGATAATATATAGATATAGTGTGTTCATTTTGATAAAATAAGTAATTATTAATATATTGATGGAGCATTTTTAAAAATCAAAACAAAACAAAAATCAATATAAAAAATGTCGGTCAAACTTATTTATTAAATTATAAACAATTGAAGTTTTTATTAAAAACAAGATACAAGTTGTATCTTCATTATCACGTAATCTCTGTCTGCGCCTCGTTTCTAATAAATTTAAATTAGTTATAACTTAAATTAGTTATAATAAATAATCCTCCACCGACATTTTTATATATCAATTTTTGACTTTATTTTGACTTTATTCATTCAATATCTTGAAAATAAAAAATATGAGCTCGTGAAAAAGATTTCTTATATTTTATCATAATAATATTGGTTTGAAATAATGATTTTCTCTGATTTTTTTTTTTCTATCAAAAGTAATAAGATATTTAAGAAATTTAATAAGTTAGATGAGATATTGCATAGAGTACTATTAATATTTGTGAAATATCGTTGATTCTAAAAATCAAAACCAAAACAAAAATTAATATAAAAATATTGAATGAATTTATTTATTATTATTAAATTATGAATAATTTAAGTTCATATTAGATGAAACAAACCAGGAATAAAATGTGATGATATAGGGGAGATTGAATGATTTCATTTTATTTTTATTACTTGCTACATAATATAAATTTTAATTACTTATATCTTAATAAATAAATAAATTTTAGTTAGCATTTTTACATATTAATTTTTATTTATTTTAATTCTTAGAATCGATTGGTTTAAAAGTGTTTTAAGAATTAATATTAATATTTATCAATATTTACATTTAAAATAAATATTTTTTACTGTAAAAATAGAGAAAGCACAGTAAAAATATCTGTTTTAATAAATAATTTTTTTTTTATTTTTTTTTTCACTACAATAAAATTTCGTTCGATATATAATTGTGTATAAATTTTTAAGTAGCATGATTAAAATGTTGTTTTAGAGAAACTTAGAGGAAAAGCAACTTTCATCAATTGTTAGACTATCTCCATCGTTACCAATGATAGCGAAAGCTCTTACAGAAATGCTGATACATTTACAATGGAAAACCGTAGCGATAATAGGAACTGGTAAATTTTCATTTCTATTTATTGTTATTGTTAATATTAAAAATATGATAATATATGAAAAAATATAAATGAATATAGAAAAAATCTACTATGTTTCAGATCGCGAACCGTGGATGAGTCTCGAGAGAGTACTCTTGAATTCTTTACAAAATACCGGTGCTGTGGTACGACGACGCGCAATATTACCACATCAAGCTTCTTTTGAACAAATTCGTAAAATTCTTCGTAGTGTTTATAACGTTTCCCGTAGAGGTGAGTCTTTTCTATTTTTCTACCTAATTTTTTTTTTCAAAATTGATCGTAATTGATTCTAATGATGATTTTATTTAAATAAAATATTTTTAAAACGAAGATAAATCGAAATCTGATTTTTAAATTCGAATTTGAAATTTTTTTTATTTTCTAACAAAATTAGGCAATTAAATATTTATTTATTTTTGTCAAGAACTTAAAATTTTAATAAATTTTTGAAGTTTTTCGAACTCAAATATATAAATGAACTAATAGTAACATAAATTATTATTTTGATTAAATTAAAAAAAAATGTTTTAAAAATTAATTTTTTTTATAAACTATTATAATTAATTGATTAGTAGAATCATATCAATTAAAATAGCTCTTTTAATAATAAAAAAAATAATAATAGATTAGCTTCCTTAACAGTTTTAATGACATTAAAATATATTGCAATATTTTCAGCAATTTTTTACGTAACTATAATCGGTTTTAGTTATTAACAAAAAATTTTTGATTTTATATTTTATATTAAATTCTGTTCATATGTGTGTCATCGGACAATAGTATACGATTTATATTCTATAAATATATATTATGTAGTTCGCAATTAATATATTTATTTACATACATAGAATTAAATTGTATCAATAGTTTCTTGTAAATAATTTTTAAAAAATCGATTGTCATGCAGATTCTCTATAAAATAAAAAATTGATTAAAAATTAAAAATTAATAATTGCATTTTGTATTTTGCACTAAGATATTATACCAAGCTTACTAAGATGAGAGTTAATTAACAGATCGATCTTAAAATCAAAATATAAACTGTATTTTAATATAATTTATTTTATTGATATAAATTATTAATATTAACTATTATTTATTTTATCTTTCAAGAAAATTCAAGAATTCAAAACTTTTTAAGATTTCAAAATTTAAAGTGTCTATCTTTATTTTAAAACTATATACAGAATGTTTATAAAAATGTGAGACATCTTCGAAAAAAAAATAAATTCTAGACATCAAAGCAAAAAAAAAAGTTCATCATTTATATCTCATATATCATATTTCATAAGATTTAATGAATTGTAAACATTTTAAGTTTACGTTAAAGTAAACGTGAAATGTCGATACAGTTTAACTGAATGGCAGTACTGTATCGCACTATCATTTGCACTCTTTGAACTCTTCAATGAAATGATGATGAATTCATATCCTTTTAAATAAACCTTAATGGAATTTTAGTTTAATACAATATGCTATGTATTTGTATATATTACTTATATGTATAATATGTGTTTATTATATAATTTGTTATTGAACAAAAATTATCATGAACAAGTTATAGCAAATTTCTGGATATTTGATATTTTACAAAATTTTATTTAAATCCACGAATTAAACGATATTTAACTTATTTTATTTGCTGAAATTTATAAGAACAAATTAAAACACAAAATTAGAAAGATCAATAAAATAAAATATATTTTTTTATACATTTGTTTTTTTAATTATTCTTACAATTATACAAGAATTTGTATTTAATATTTCTTATTTTAATGTAAGATTATTAAATCAAAAAGAAATAATTGAAATTCAATATTTCTATTTTAATCATATTGTATTAACATCAAATATTACGTCGATTGAAAATCTATATAAACATTGCACTTTTCTTCTCTATGTTGTTATTAATGCATATTGATAATATTTTCATTAATTTCGGATAAAATTATCTTGATAAATACTTATCATTTAATCATTATCATATAACGTAGTTTTATATGAAACTTATTTTCATTAAAACTTTAAAATAAAGTTGTTTAAAATAAACATGTATTCGAATATATATTATTTCATCAAACTCTGAATTTAATTTCGTAGCACAATGTAATATAATTTATTGAAATAACATTGCTAAAAATTAAATCGAGAACATTAGAAAAAAAGGCTAGAAAAAAAAAATAAAATATAATAATACTTGAAATTAAATTCATTTATAGATTACATAATGCAAAAGTTTAGATTTTCACAGTTTTTCCAATTGCTCATATTGCTTTATTTTTATTTATATAGTTTTTTTTCTGTGAATTTGAATCGAAAATAAAAATGCAAAAAAATAAAGCAATAAATTTATAGCATGCATTCATAAAAAAAATTACGATATGTACGATATTTTTTATGTGAATATTATGGATATTTAATTATTATTTATATTCAGTATGTGAATAAGAAATATTTTATAAGTGAGATAAAAACAAAAATTTATGAATTGATTTACTAATTTAGAGATTCATGAAATTGAAATTGATTCAATTTTTTTGTATATAGAAAAATTCAAACTTTCCAATCTGAAATCTTACGGCAATGTATTTTGATTTGCTTTTATGGACTTTGGCAAATGTGGACAGTAAATGTAATACAATGATTCATCTATGATTTTAAATGAAATATTGTGTAATATTGCATCATATAATGCTCAATATCATTTGTTATAACTTGTTCGTGATAAATCTTAAATAATAAATTAGTATTTATAATTAAGAGTAATATAATTTTTCTTTTTAATGCGACATAAATGCACTATATAGTTACATTACGCGATATTTGTGTATAAAATTATTACATTATATGTAATATACAATATGTACATTACATTAATATTCAAAAATAGTTATTTCTGTATCTAAAAAATCTTGTGTTTTATACATTTAATACATTTAATTTTGAAAACTCCATGAAAGCGAAACTATGAACAATATTATCGTTCATCTGAGCACTTTCATTCTACTTTAGATAGAATAATAGAACTTGATTAATACAAAATGGAATCAAAAATCGAGACATGTGCAACAAAAAAGATAACTAATTATACGATCTGTTTTCATATTTCTCCACTCAATGTTTTTCCTGCGTCAACAAAAAAAGTTTTGGAAAATTCATAGCAGAGATTGTTAAAATGTAACGAACAAGGATTTATTATTCATTTTACAAAAGTGTCTCACATTTTTACAAGTATTCCATAAATAAATATAAAATGTAAAATATATCGATTAAAACGTATTTTTTAACTATATGCAGTTACGGTGCTATGTCTACCTACGTCTGACGAAGATGGATTAATTACCCGTGTCCTCTCCGAGATAGATATTGTACAGCACTCTTTTAATTCCATACGAAACTCTATGACTATAATCATTCATACGAAGGACGACGATCTTTTTCTTCCGATCGAAAACACTTCAATTTCTTATTTCGATCCAACAATATCTGTTTCGTTTGCAACTTCATCATCTTCAAATCTCTCTGTTTCGAATCAAGTCTTGCCCAACGAAATGACTTTTAACGATTACGATGACAACACAACGGTGAACATGCAAGAAAAAGAAAGGGAAAAAAAATTTCATCAATTACGTGATAAATCAAAAGTAAATAATCGATTTCTCCCGCCAAGAAATTTAAGTTCTACATTCCTAGAGAGATTGTTAACTATAACGCCTCTCGATTACAGGTATAGCTGTAGTTTATTTTTTCTTTATTCGCGTAATAAAAACTTCGACATAAATAAAAATCAATAATAAACTGTATGGTATTTTTTCACAGATACGATGTGGAAAAAGTATTTGAAGGTATAGAACGATATGTGGTACCAACTTTAATGGATCGTTTAAATGAAACCCTTAATATCTTAATGAATGACAATTCCAGTATAAATGCATTTAATAATAAGATTTATACGTACGTTTTGTTGGATTGGCGTATCAATGTTTGGAAACCTATAATGGTTGCTGTGGAAGGACGTGAAAAACTATTTGTTCGAAAACTATCTACAAACGCTCTAGCATTTCTCAATATAAATGATACTGATTTCCCAAAGTGCAATTTTGACGTGAATGGAATCCCTATTATTGATTGCATAGGTAAAAAAATAACAAAATAAATTATATTGTGTGTGTGTGTGTGTGTGTGTGTGTAAATCACAAATAGATAATAAATAGAGAATGAATAATATAATTCGAAATAAAAGCACATTCTATGAAATTTTGAATGTTTGTGTTGATATAATTAGTAATATATTATAATATACATATGTATATATTATAATATACATATTATATATATACATTATATATATATTATAATATATTATAAAAAAGATTAATAGATATTGAAAGTAATTGATCCAAATTTTAAATATATATGAAGTATGAAGTGTCATATGAAGTATCTCTTTCTTAATAATATAAAAAAAAATCAAATATAGTTAATATTTTTTTTCTATTTCTAAATTTTACTAAAGTTTATGAGAAAAATAATTTACATAAAATGATAGATGTTAGAAGGTGTGAAAAAATAGATCAATAATTATTTTTATTTAAAATTGGAAAGATTTTTCATGTATTTTTATGTGTTGAATCTAAATTTAATCATAAAAATCATCTATTATTTTAGGAGATAAATGAATGAAAGTATCTTATATCCTTTTATATTATTTAAAAAAGAAAGGAATATTTCATATGGATATATATTTAAAATTTAAAAATCATTAATTAAATTATATTAATATTGAGAAATACTTAAAATCATAAGATGTGCTATTATTTTATTTCATTTTGGAGTATAGAAATAACAACAAATATATTTCTAGAATACTTTTGGGAAGTTACTTTTAAGATTAAATAAAAAAAATCAAAACAAATAAAAAGTTAATATAGAAAAATCGATCGAAGTTTATTTATTAAATTACAAAGAAAATAGAATAAGATGCATTATCAAACATAAACATAAATTGTTTATAACTTAATAAAGCCTTAATCGATATTTTTATATATTAAGTTTTATGTTTGTTTTGATCCGTAGAATCGATCCATTGTAATAGTAATAATAAGTAATAAAAATATTTTAATAAAGTAATAAAAATATATTAACATCCTATATATATATATATATATATATAAAAGAATTTTTGTAAAATGATAATTTTTTTTTATATATATTATATGTCATAAATTTTTTCATTTAAAATTATTTCTATATAGAAAGAATGTATAGAATATAATATATTTTCTGAAAATAAAAGTTAAATTATTTTTAATTTTGTAAACAAAAACTTATAAAATCAATGAAAATGATAATTAAAGATAGTTTAATTAATTTTAATTAGTTTTAACTACTTAATTATCTTAAAAAAATTGATTGATTACATTTAAATTTTAAAGTTTATATTTATAAAGTTTATTTTAGTAACTATTAAAATAAAAAAAGCTCTAAATAATAAAAAAAAATTTACTCCTATATTTTATTTTATCTTAGTACAGAGTATTCAATTTCAATGCAATTATTTCTTTTTATAAATCATTTTGAAAAATGTTTTAAATAAAACTTATATTGTTTCATAAAGAGATATTTTATGATATAAATATTCTCTAAATGAATGTTTTCGATTTTTCAAACTAATTCTTATTCTAATCAAATCAATCAAATTATCATTTTTTAATGCATCAATCAATGCATTTCGATAAAAATTACTAATAATGCAAAATTAAAGATGACTAAGAAATATTTCAATATGAATTTTGTAAAACTTATTAAATGATAGCCAAGAAATACATTATATTTACTTTTACTTTGTTAATCTTTTATAAGTGATGAAATATAGTAAATTTTACAAAATTTAACAACCAAAAATTAGTTTTTCCATTGCAAATAATATATATACACATAAATAAAATCTTGAAAAAATTGTTGAAATCCATAAAGAAGAAAATCGATAGCTCATACATGTTATACGGGATAATATTATACAGTAAGATTATACAGGATAGCTATTCTAAATGATAGTCGTATACTGATATATACATTATATATAATAGATACATATAAATTCAACGATATAATATCTAAAATTGTTTTGAGAATAACTCGAAAATTAAATTCGATCTATTTTTAAGATTTTAAGAAGTATTACATTTTCATCGAGTGATTTATTTAAATCATATAAATGTGTGAAAATATTTTTTTTTATAGAGAATACTTTGGACGAATCAACTTTTCATATTGTACATATCGTGACTATCGTTTTGGGATCATTGTTACTAACTGTGCTTGCAATATCGATCGCAATATTGATCAGGTAACGAATCAATTTATTAGATATTTATGTTTCGTAAATAACACACACTAATAATATGTAAATTATTTTAATTATTTTCATTGAAACAGATACAGACTTTTAAACAAAATTTAAAACATAAAAATATAAAATGATATTTCATATTAGATTTTAATATTGTAATACATAACAAAATAATAAATCATGTAATAAATCATATAATAATTAACATTTGTAACTTGTAGAAAGAAGTTACTTAAGAAAAGAATGTCCAAAGGTCCGTACAAGATTATTTTAACTACATCGGATTTCGTATTTCCTCAAGTGCCTCAAGTAGATTCGAGAAGAGTAAGTTAAAAAATTTTAATGAAATTTTAGCTAAATGAAATATACTAATAAACAAATTCGTACAGGTGGACGAGGGTATCGAAACAATGTTATGCTGTTGGTTGCAACAGCTGCAGGAGTTTGGTGGACCTGAAGTGGAAAAGCCGGATTTACTTCAATTGGGAAGCGTATCTTCTTTGAAACCATGTTTGCGAACTAGCACGGGAAACCTGACACGTCATAATTTCTTCAAAGATCCTCGCGCAAGATACAATGTGAGTATATATTGTAAAATATTTTATGCATTTATATAATACATAACAAAACCTTTATATTATTCAAACTTAAAATCCATAAAAAAAATACTACAGACGACATGCCTTGTATGTATAACCATTGCTTTGTTAGATATATTAATTACATATAAAACCAATATAATGTGTATCAAAATAAGTAGTAAAATTAACTTTTAAATACTCATAACTCTTAATAAATAATATTTTGATATTAAGATTTATATTTGAATTCTATAAGTTTCTTTTTATATCAAATACTTTTCTTTTGATAATTAGATTTAATATAATATAAATTAGATTTATATTGATATATAATATTATATGATTTAAATTTTATAAATTTCTTTTTATATTAAATACTTTTCTTCAAATCAAATATAAATCAAATAATAAAAAAATAAAAAATTTTATACTCCAAAATGAAATTTAGTTAAAATTAATTTTTATTTAAATGGAAAAAAATTATCATCAAATTTTAAAAAATTTTTTTAAAAATGAGATGATTAAAATATGTTAATTTTTAACTGTTCTGAATATAAATAACTATTACATATGAATAATTTAAATTTTTTGCTATTTGATAAGCTTTATTGATAAATTATTGATAAAATTATTGACAATTATTATTAATAAAATTATTTTTAATTATAAATAACTATTATTGACGATGAAAATTAATTTCAATAACGAAATATTACTAGTAAAAAAAATTATATTTGATATATGATACTAATTATATTTAACATTGATAAAAGAAATTTTTTTTTATTATATTATAACAATTAATAAAAACGCAAACTTTATTTTATTTATCGGTAACCAAATAACATTTGATGAAAAATTCTTTTGATTAGCTATATTTTTATCTATATTTTCAATAATATGTTTTTATTAATGATCATCTTTATTAATTGTATTTATTAATAATATAAAAGTAATTGTAGAATTTTAATAAATAAAAAAATATATTAAAATTTATAAAACAAAAAATATAAAAGAGATATTATAATATTTTTATATAATATTTTTATATAATATTTATATATATTAATAAATGTATTATATGTAATATATTATATATATATATATATATTAACAAAAAGTTTCCATTTAATTCAAAAAACATAAGTTTTTATAAAGTTTGTTATAAATTTGATTTCGTAATCACACAACAATTTAAATTTAATTAAAATATATATCTCAAAATAATGAAATGATTGAATCAAAAATGTTTCACATTAATTATTGCACAGTCTAACATGATTTTTGATTTTTGATTCATGTTTGATTTAGTTGATTCAATAATGAATAATAATGTATAAATTATTATAACAATAGATAACGAAAATTAAGTAAAATTATAATAATAAAGAATGGATAACTTTTGACATATTTTATTTTGATTTGAGAATAATAACGAAAACATTTTCATATAATTATAATTTTCTTATTTTATTTAGATAAAAATATAATATAAATAATATAATCACGATTTTTGGTATGATATTGCAAATATAAAAATAAAAAATTCGATTCAAAAAATTTGCTGAAGATACAACATTGTTTTAACGATAATAACATTTTGATAGGATCATTGTCTCAGGATAGAATCATATCGAGACTGCAACGATTAAATTTTTAATTTAAATGACAATACTCTACGTTGTATTTTTTAAAATCATTTGAAAAATATTTTTAAATAATAAAGTATTTAATACGAAATTAAATTAATAGATTTATAATTAAATAATTTATTTTCCATTTCACTGAATAAATTATTTACTATGGTTATTTGAATTTAATGAAAATAATTATTTTAATATGTACAGTTAAATATTTATTAAGTTTAAATATTTATATTATTTTTTCTAACACTATTCAAAATATTTCAATGTTTTCTTTAACACTATTCACAATTACTATAATATATTTTTTTTATTATTATCAATATTGTATATTTATATTTATATATTATGTTTATATTTATGTCAGATTATATATTTAATACTTATGTCAGAATATTATTTCAGAAACAAATTTTTAATTTAAAAAAAAATAATTTTTTTTAATCTTTAATTTATTATTTACTTAATCAAATAAAAAATATAAAATTAATCAAATAATAATTAATATTATTTGATAATTTTAATTATATAGAAAAAAATATATCTCACTCATGATTTTGAAATATATTACAATTAAAATAAAAATGTTGAATAACTTTTTCTTATAAAAATTTTCAGCAACTAATGCTCGGCATTAGTTTTTAAGATTTTGTTACTACTTACATTGAATTTCATTAATACATACGTATCCATGAATATCATTATACATCCATTTTTAAATTCATCGAAAAGAGTAAGAATAATGCAAGCTATTATCTATCCACTGGATTATATTATAAATATTATTATGAATATATTTAACATTCGTTGATTTAGTTATTTTCATTATTGTAATTTCGATTGTCTAAAGATATTTAGATATTTTATCAAATTATTTTTATTTTTATTTTTATATTTCAAAGGATATAATTAATAAGTATTAATTATATTTATATTAATTATATATTATTGAATAAATATATAATTTGCAATATTCTCACATATTTACAATTGAGATATTTTAAACCCATTAAAATCATCAATAAAAAAATTTTGGAAAAATTTTAAATTATTATATTATTTTTATCTTTATATTATTTTAAAATTAATTTCTAAGATTATTTAAAAAATAATGTATTTTTATGAAGTATTTCATATAAATATTTTTAAAAAATAAATTAATGTATTTGCAATTAAATTATTTATTTGTTATTTTATGAAATAAATTATTTGTTTATGATTTGATTTTGATGAAAATAAGTAATTTCTCAATATTCGACATTTACACTATTTTAATACAATTTTATTACAACTTATAATTATTATTATTCAATAGTAATTTTCAAGAATTTCATCTTCAATTCATATGTTCTTCAAACACACTCCTTTATTTTTCTTTAAATATTCATTTATCTTAAATTATTTTAATGGATGGATTTTAAATTATTATGTAAATAAATAAATTTTATTCAGATTTGTCAAAAACAATCTTTTTGATTAATTAATTCGTTAAGATACATATGTATATAAATAGAAAATAAACGTCGATTGTATGCACATGTTATTTATACTATATATGGAAAATTAAAGTCAAGCATATATGTATAAGAAAAAATTATTCAAAATCTTATTCTGTCTAAGATACTTAAGAATCATTGAAATTGATAACATGAATCTTTTTTATATGATTATCATTATTTAAAACTAAAAACGATTTTTATTTTCTAATCGATAATGATTATTAGTAATTAAAAAAATTATAATCAATTATAATGTTTATTATTCGTTTAATCAAAATCACCAAAATAAAGATAATAATTTTTATATCATAACTTGTAAAATTTAGGTTATAACAGTTACGAATTATGTATTTTCTCTGTTGAAAATATATAAAAATTATATATATTTTAAAACAAACTAATTTCAATCTAAATATATTATGTTTATCAGGGTGACTTTGTACAACTAAAAGAACTGCCAACTCAAGGTACTTTTGAGCTGAAAAGCAAAACTATGGATATGTTGGCCATGGTAAGGGCATTCTCTTGTAGAATGTTGCACTTTAAAAAGAAGATCATGGCGAAAGAAAAAGCGTTTCACGCTTTCTATCATATTTCCGATCATAGATCCATGGGCTGCGCCATGAAAATCTGAATCCCCTGATAGGATGTTTAAATGAACCTACAAGACCGTGCCTTGTTTACGAATATTGTTCAAGAGGATCTTTAGAAGACGTACTAGTGCAGGATGAAATCAAACTCGATTGGTCCTTTAGATTATCATTTCTTACTGATCTTGTGCGGGTAAATAAAATTTCTTATCTTTCTTTTCTTTAAAATTTAAATTATATTATATTTTATATATACATACATATATATATATATATATATACACACTATAGTGGAGGAGTTAATATATTTATGGTATATGTTTGAAAGATCGATTTTAACCAAAATAATAGTTACATAATTATTATAATAACAATAATACAAAATAATATTAATAATAATAATATAAAAGTTGATGTACAAAAATGTTAATTAAACCTCATTTATTAAATTATGAGAAATTAAAATTTACATAAAGAAAATAAGACGGAAAGGAAATAAGAAAATCTTTATCGCTATCACATTTTATTTCTGTCTTACTTCGATGCAAATTTAAATTATTTATAATCTAATAAATAAAGTTCTTGCATATATATCAATTTTTGTATTTTCTAGAATCTCTAGAATCAATTTTCAAGTCGATAAATATATTAATATCTTATATATAATATGTTCGTTTTAAATCTATATCATGATTTTATAAGTATTAAAAATAGTATGAAAAAATATTTCAAATAAAAAGTATATGATATAAAGTGAAATATATCATAATGATAAAGAAAAAAATGCACAATGAACAATCTTTTGCGATTTTGATGACCATGATTGCACCTGTCGTATTCAATTCATTTATTTTAAAAATTTTCATTTTATTTTTTATTCAATTTAATCAATTTTGTATTATAAATATAATACATTTTATTGAAAGATATATATATATATATATCTTCTGTTTTATAATTTCATATCAGTTAAAACAATTAGTACAATCAATTCTTTTTAGAGAATTCTTTTTAGAAAATTATATAACATTATATGACATACAAAATATCTGATCTCATAATGGATATTAAATAATGCTAATTTTGGCGATAAAATTTGAAAATTAATAATTCAACAGCTTATGAAAAATACATAATGTTTTGTCTTAATATTAGTTATAAAAATATACAATATATAAAAAATAATTTCATCTAAAAATTTAAAAATTGATGATCTTTATAAGATTTTTTTATATTATCTCAAGAGGAAAATATCATTATAACAAGATATTATCTATTCGAAACATTTTTCTCTATTAAAAATTTATCTCTATTAAAAATAATCATGTGTAGATATTTAAAATGGACGTACTGAATGATCAATCGCAAAAAAGAAAAAAAAATAAGATAATAAATCGAACATTAATATTTGATATGATTTTATTCAAAGGGTATGAGATATCTTCATGGTACACCAGTGCGTGTACATGGTTATCTTACTTCGCGAAACTGTGTCATCGATGCTCGTTGGGTTCTTAAAGTTACCGATTATGGACTGCCTGTTTTTTATGAAGCACAAAATATTGTTCCTCCAACAAAAACAGCTAGAGGTATGATACGATAAAAAATATTATCATTTTTCTAGCTTTGATTTATATTAATATAAAAATTCATATAATATACATTTCATTGTCTTCAATCTTTTTGATAAAAAAAATTGTTAATTTTTTAATTGTAAATATTTAAAAAAGAGATGCGTTCTCGTTTTCTAACAGAAATATGTTTTTTTTTAAATATATTACAAAAGTCAATTGTTTCCAAGTTCTGCCGAAAATTTTGAAGGTATAATAAGAAGGTATAATAATAAGAAATAATAAGAGAAGAAAATATATGAGTCAACATATATGAAAATATATGAGAACAAATAATGATAAATGAATGAAAAATAATGATAGAAAATTGTAGGAAATAAAACTGAATGAAATAAATATAATACGGTATTATTATCAATTTAAAATTATTTTAATTATATCATGTTTGATTTCATTTTCATCGGTAACATGATTAATATGTATATCTTTTATAAAAGAAATTATGTTTATACATTCAGCGATAAAAATAACGAATTCTACGAATTTTTCAAGACTAATGTAATGTATTCAAATTTTTTTGCATACCCATATAAAATATAATTTTCTTAATAATATAGAAGAAAGTCAATCGTAATTTATATTTTTATCTACAAATTTGGCTTATGTATGAAAAAAATATGTATAATAAAATGATATACAAGTTTCATAAAATATATTAATATATAAACATATATTAATAATAGCGTCATCTATTATGCTCATTAGATTTTTAAAGAAATTTCTTACGTATTTTTATATATTAAGAACTTAAATTTACCTGTAAAAATTATTTATCATTTTAAATTTAGAAAATAAACGGATACAAATTATCAATTTTTGTTTTATTTTATTTTCTAATACAAATTTCAATTATTTATAATAATAAATAATAAATAAGCATTAACATCATTTTTTGTGTTTATTTATTTTTATATTTATTTTGACTTCTTCAAATATTCACGAATATCGTATGTATATGTTCTATAAACTCATACGATTTATCATTATTATTCATTTTATTAGATATCACAATGGTATTTGCACGCATATCTACATCTATTTCCATCAATAATATAGCTAATATTTCATTTAACGATTCTTTTCTTGAATCACTTTCGATTTTTTTATCCTTGTATCATATTTTATAAATTTAAATATATAATTTTCCGAAGTATATAATTTCGAAATCCGAAATATATAAATCAAACTTGCGTTTATATTATCTATAAAACAAAAATAAGAATTAAGTTTGAATGATATGAAATATATGAATCTAATAATATTATATGTGTCAATATATAATTCAATATAATAAATATCATTAGTTTTTTTGTAAATGTTTTAAAAATTAAAATCGAGTTATAATTATATGCATAGGAAAAAACTCAAAATATTGATTTTTAAAATATATTTCAAAATCAGCGAAATTCAAAACTTGTCTATTTTTTAATAATTACCTTCTAAATTTTTTAATGCAATTCGCAATGATTTTTCTTATATTCTTCTTCTTTTGTTATCTTTAGATCTTTTATGGACTGCGCCTGAATTATTAAGGCAACCAAATCTTCAAAAAAAAGGAACGCAACCGGGAGACGTTTATAGTTTTGGTATCATTATGCAGGAGGTAGTAGTTCGTGGAGAACCATTTTGCATGCTCGCTCTATCGCCAGAAGGTAACAAATAAAAATTTTTATATATCCGAAATATAATATTATAATATTATAATCAATCTACAATAAATTATTATATATATATTTATTATTTATATACAATAAATATAATTAACTTGTAAATTCTAAGTAAAAATAAAAAGTAAAAGATTAAATATATTCTATCTTTTAAGACTGAAAATTTAAGATTCGGATAATTAATAAAAAAATACAAATTTCTTGCAAATTTAAATAAATTATCTTTTTTTTCAATTACATTTTAGTAATGTTACGATTTATATTCAACGATTTTTTCTTTTTTTTTTTTCCTGAAAAAAATTCTAATTAAAATGAAATTTACATTTCTCTCTTATAGATATTATCGAAAAAGTGATGAAACCACCCCCACTGATTAGACCATCTGTGAGCAAAGGTGCAGCACCACCAGAAGCGATAAATATTATGCGTCAATGTTGGGCAGAAACACCGGATATGAGGCCTGATTTCAATGATGTTCATGATCTTTTCAAAAAATTAAATCATGGAAGGTAAACAGAGTGAAATGAACAACATTGATTTATTTTTTTTATTTTATTGAATATTCTTTCGAAAGTTTCGATGATCGATCAATATGAAAGAACGAAAAGAGAAGAGTTTCTAAATTTTTAAAGAGTTTTTAAATTCTAAAATTAATATTTTTTTATGAGATTATCTCTTTGAGACTATCTTTCTCTTTCTATCATTTCTAAATTTTATATCAATCATTGATATCATTCAAAAATATATTTATTTTATTTTTATTATATATTTATACGAATATAATTTCAAATTTATGACTCAAATGCGGCAATTTGTATTATTTTTAACAAGAAAAGAATAAAAAAAAGTACCGCTGATTAATTAAAATTGAATTGTTATGTAAAATTTTAATGAGTATTTATGGTGAGATAAGTGTCATAAACTATATAACAAAAAACTAAACTATATTCGATGAAAGTTTTAATATTTAATATAGAAAAGAGGGAAACGTATATGATTATAATCTGATTGATCGAAAGCAATGAACGAAGATAAATTAAATAAGAATAAAACATAGTTTAAAAATAGTTTTTTCATAATCATGTATTCATTTAAATATATATATAAAATTCATTTTATCATCACTTTGTAAATACTTATTCCACTTCACGCTGAAATTGATGTTCCATTTAATGTGAACATCCACACGTATTCTTGAATTTTATATATATATATATTTGAAGAAATTATCATATATAATAGGAACATGAATTTTATCATCAGCTGTTAATAAATATATATATATATATATATATACATATATATATTATCTATAGAAAAGTCAATATTGTCGACACGATGTTTCAAATGTTGGAAAAGTATTCAAACAATTTAGAAGAATTGATACGTGAACGCACGGAACAATTAGACATGGAAAAGAAGAAAACGGAACAATTATTGAATCGAATGTTACCTAGGTAATATATTCAAATATTCCAAAATATTTCTCTTCTTTCCTTTTCTTTCTATTTATAATGAAAAATATAGATTTTTTTTTTTATGATCAATACACATCAGTATATAATATATAAATATAAAATGTTACAGCTCTGTTGCTGAAAAATTAAAACTTGGTATGCCAGTCGATCCTGAAGAATTCCGAGAAGTAACGATCTATTTTTCGGACATAGTTGGTTTCACAACAATTTCAGCACATTCAACCCCGTTCCAAGTAGTCGATCTTTTAAACGATTTATATACATGCTTCGATGCCACGATCAACGCATATACTGTATATAAGGTGATGAAGTAGATGCAATAGACGGTACAACACAATTGAAAACTGTAATCGATGTTCACTCGAACAATGTTTGGTAAAGAAAATCGCTATCTGTTACCATTAAACGAGGAACATTCTATTCTTCATTGTTATAGGTGGAAACTATAGGAGATGCTTATATGGTCGTAGGAGGTTGTCCTGTAAGAATATCTGATCATGCTTCTCAAATAGCTACGATGGCTCTCGATTTGCTGCATCAAAGTGGAAAATTCAAATTGAAGCATCTGCCAAAAACTCAGCTGAGGTTGCGAATCGGTCTTCATACAGGTTAAGTAACTAATTTTATTATTAAAATTATCTATTTTGCACAAAAAAAACTCCAGTGATTGATAGGAAAAAAAGATTAAATCCCATATATAGAATGTTCATAAAAATGTAAAATATTTTTGAAAAATGGATTCATAAAAAAAAAATTCATATATATCCCATAAAGCTTAATTAACGAGTTATAAGCATTTCAATTTTTATTATTAATTTTTATTATAACATAGAAGAAGAGCGCGAAAGTATTGCAATATTGCTTATAGTATAGTAGAATACCTCGGTAAAAGTAAATATATTGATATTCTTTTATATATAAATAGTTATTTTTGAATTTAATATAATATACAATGTATGTAAATATCATGTAATGTAATGCAACATTTTTATATCGTTTAAAAAAAAATTTTTAATTATCAAATCTATGTAATTTGTTATTTAAGAAACTTATATCAGATAAATTATAACAAATTCCACAATATTTGAAATTGTACGATAATTACATAATATTTCATTTAAAATTATAAACGAATCATTGTGTTTCATTCAACTTGCCAAATCCATAGAAATAAATCAAAACATACTTTTATAAGATTTATAAGATTTCAAATTAAAAAGATTGAATATGTTTTTATATACATTTTTTAGTTATTTTCATATGTAGAAGAAAGTCTCAAATATTAATGATACTTGAATCAATTTAAATTTTAAATTATTAATAGAATTTATTATTAATAGAATTAAAGAGCTAGTTAAATCATTGACAAATTTTTATTTTTATTCTATTATTTGCATTCAATATTTCTTATTCTTATGTAGAAAGAAATAATAATCTGGATATCATATATTAATAATACGAATATTGCACATTAATATAATATATTCAAATAATAAAAACTACATATATATTGCAATTGCTTCTTTTATGTATTCTTGAATGAATATTACAAATTCACTAATTTCTTTTTTAATCTATTTTTGATATACATTCATTAACAAACGATCCGACACGAAGAGCAAGTAAAAAAAGCAATACTATTTTAGCAATAGGAAAGATTATTGATCTAGGCTTTCGTTATATTTAATGCATATATAATATAAATAAGATTCAATTTTGAATATTATTATCTAATTTTTGTTTTTGTATCAAGTTTTTTTTTTCTAAAGCACACAATCATGTTCAAGTAATAACGCTATTTTAATAATATATTGTTATTATGCTGCAGAGTCAAGTTTAGAGTTTGATGAAATAATATATATTTGAATACTTGTTTAAAATAAAATTTTAATTAAATGATTTTCATATAAAATTAAGTTGTATATAAGTTGTATAATAAATAATAATCGAAATTTAATTTTATTATAAGAAATTAATATGAATAATCAAAATATCTCTAATATACAATAATAACAAAAAAAAAAAATAATATTATATATATTTTACTATATTTTTTTATTGAATACAAAATGTGATTATATGATATGATTAAAATATAAGTATTGAATTTCGATTTTTTTTTCTTTTTTTCTATTTAGTAATCTTATATCAGAATAAAAAAGATTTAAATAAAATAAAGATAAAGATTTTTTAATTCATTGATTTATCATTTAATGCATTGATCTATGAAATTCAAATTGATTCAAATATCATTAGTGACTTTTTTATACATGAGGATAAGCAAGTTTGTATGTAGAAAAATATTTAAATATTTAATCTTTCTAATCTGAAATTTTATAGAAGTATATTTTGATTTGCTTTTATGAATTTCTATAAATAGATTGAGTATAATACAACAATTCAATTTATGAATTTAAATAAAATAAAATGTTTGTATCGTATAAAATGATTTATCTATGAATTTAAATAAATTGATGTACATGTTAATATTCTAGAATTTATTGAAATTTATTTAAGGTAAGTTTTCGTTAAATAAGGAGTTATATAATATATATATTATATACACTAATTATATTACACTAATATATTATAATTAGTATAATTATATTACACTAATATTCATTTGAAAGAGTTATTTGTACATAAATGAACATTAGCGCGCTTACTTTCATTGAGAGGCTTCGTTGCACAAACGATATTGTAATACGATATTATTATGTATCTAATTGATTGTTCTCACTTTTTTGTCATTTCACTCTATCTAATACAAATTTATGCTTATAATTCGTTAATTAAGCTTTATTGAATGTATGTGTATATGAACTTTTTTTCATTATTTTGATGTCCAAAATCCATTCTCCAAGGATGTATATTGATATACATTGATATGCATTATATATATATATATATATATATATATATATATATATATATATAAGAGATTACGAAGAATTGATACATTTTTGAAAAGAAAAGATTGTATAAAAAAAACTAAATAATATTTTAATCTTTTTGCATATTTACATTTAACATTCTATTCTTTAATAAAAACGAATATAAATTTTTTAAATTTATATGTATAAAAATGTTTTTTCATAAATGATACAAATTATATATTTATCTCATCTATAAGAAGATTAATATATAATTATGGGAAACATATGAAAATAAAATATAAATATAAATATTTATTTCATATAAATTTTATGATGAAACATTTTTATTCAAATGATTATATCAGCATATTGTGTATGGCATTATTTGGAATACATTTGACATTGAATCCAATGATCATTTAGCGTCAAATGCGAATATAAAAAATTGCAATAAATGCAAGTTGCATTTTCATTTACGCTCTCAATATGTTATTTTGCTGAAATTAATAAATATTAGTAATTTCTATTAATAATTTTTATTTTTTATTTGTTAATATTTGTAATGCTATGAAATTTGGATAAAAATTATATTTTTATTACTTTTATATTTATTTTTAATTATATATCTAAATAATGACATCTCGTTGATTTTGTATTTTTTAATCATTTTTTTATTAATTTATTTTCGTTAATAATTTCCAATACAGGATATTATTAGGTAAATTTATTTGATAACTTTTAGACTTTCATTTAAATGATATCTATTAAAATGTACAAATATCCATCATAATTTGTTTCTGGAAAATATTTATTATAGATTACACAAGATTAAATTATTTTAAAAAGACATAACATCAAATCTTTTTTAATTGTATGTTTCATGAAAAACACAATAATTCTAATAATATTTAATTTTAACAACTGAAAACAACAAGAATATATATGTGTAATATATATATATTGGATATATTTTTAAAATAAAATTAATGATATTTCATAAAAAAATATATCAGTACACACAATGATAAAAACTTTATATAAATACAATAAAAATTTTTCAACACGAAAATATATTTCCTTTAATAAAATAGATTAATAAATTTGCTTAAAATAATTGTAATTTAATATAATCTATATAGAACATTCTATATTAAAATGTACACTTTATTTTTTATTTTTAAAAGTATAGAATATAGTGGAAAATAAAAAATGTATCAAATCTATTTATGTATCAATCCTTCCCAATCTCTCTTCATTCAATATATAGTGCTAAAATTTGTTTATTAATACTTTGAAAAATAATAATTTATTAAAAATAAAATTTTATATTTCATTTGGAATCTTTCATCTTTAGTCCTTTTAAATTTTATCAATCAGTCATTGAAATTTTTCGAAATTTAAAAATTAAAAAATATTAATTATGTTCATTGGAGATCTTAAAAAACTTGATTTTAAAGACGAAACAAACATAAAAGTTAACGTATATAAATATACTGAGTTTATAAATTATAAATAATTTAAACAATATATACATTAAATAAAGCGAAACGAAAAATGAAACAGTGATGCAATGAAGATGGATCCAACTTCTATCTGTATATACACTTTATCTAATACAAAACTTCAATTATTTATAATTTAATAAATAATAGGTTAATAAAAACTTCAATATTTTTATATACCAATGTTTTATATTTGATTTGACTTCTAAAATCGATTTTTCAAAAATATTATGTATATTAACTTTTTCTCAAATTTTCTATAGACTAAATGTTTCAATTACATATTATGTAAATATATATACTCTACAAATAATATATATATCTCATTATGATAATATAAATATTTTTAATGTTTGATGAAGAGAGATCAAAAATAATAAATAATACTAATAGTAAGGACAATAAATTTTTTCAAATTAATTTTTTTTTTTAAATTTATCAATTAACTTCTTTCTCACTTTAATAAGCTTGATCTCAATGACGTTAAAAGTATATATTGTTAGAAACATCATTATGAACAAATTCATTCTTTGCGCATAATTGACAATCAATTTGATTGAGTTTTCGACTTGTTTGCAACTTCAATTATTAAGAATTAAAAGATATAATGTATATAATTCGATTAGAAACTTATGCTTCAAGATTACAATTGTTGTAAATTTATAATTTTCAAGATATTAAAAAAATAATATTAATTCTTTCATTATATGTATGGATTTATAATATGCGTATGCACATTTGACAATATTGTGCATCAAAACTATTTATCTATTGTTTTTATATAACACATTTTCATAATCAGCATTTAAAATATATAATGATTAAACTAATATTATCAATGAATTAATACAATTTAATATTTATTTAGTAAAGCTTGGAATTTTTCAATTTTTGCGAACGAATTATAAAACAACTCTTGGACGATCAAAATTATAATTACGATTAAAATTAAAATTAGTAAAGTTATAACAGTAATAAACATTAAATTAGCTAATAATTTCGATTATTATAATTTCCATCATCCAAGTATTGTTTTACATTTTATTTTTCTATTTTGTGAATACGAAAAAGTCTCAAACTCATCAAACTCGATCGATACTATCGATGGATACTAAAAATATGACTAACTAAATGATATTACTTCGTTCATTATATCATATTTATATAAACAATTGACAATAAATAACGATCAAGAAATTTACACATACTATTATAAATGCATACATATAGACAGATTTTAAAAAAATCTTTTTTTGATTAGATATATATTTAATGGCCAGTTGTATTTTAAAGTTTAACGACAAAATTGTTCAAAATGTTGCTTTTTGTAATATATTTCTAGGTACAATCGCAAGTTAAAATCGACAAAGAGGAAAGTAAATTTATCAAAATATGATGTAATAGAAACATTATCAAATCTTGACAAAAATAATAATGAATTTTCGATTAAAAATATTTCGTATTCTAATAATACATTTACAATTAGTATTATATACAATAATACAATTAAAAATACAATTGTCTATTATCATGACATTAAAATATGAATGTCACTTTCAAAGAAATTATATATCATCGTTTTTTGATATAATAATTACATGAATATAGGTCCTTGCTGTGCTGGTGTTGTGGGTTTGACAATGCCAAGATATTGTCTTTTTGGTGATACTGTTAATACCGCGTCAAGGATGGAATCCACCGGCGCACCATGGCGAATTCATCTTAGTCAAGCTACTAGAGATCGATTGACTCAAGTGGGTGGATATCAAATCGAATATCGCGGGTCAACTGAAGTTAAAGGCAAAGGGAAAATGCCTACTTATTGGTTGCTAGGAAAGCAAGGCTTCGATAAAGAACTTCCAACGCCACCTCCACTTGGGTAAGCTTTTATGCTTATTCAGTTTTATTCTTATTTTTCCATTGCAAAACCATCTTTATGCTAAATGTAATTATAGTTATAGTTGATTATAGTTAATTATGTAGAAAATAAATCTTCTTAAATATATTTCAACAATTTTAATGAATTTTAAAATATGTTACGGAAGACAAAATTTAAAAAAATTTTTTTCTGTACGTATAATCGCCGCTTAATCTTAGTTTTTAAAATATTTGCAAAAAATGATTACTAAGCACGTACGCTAATGATATTAAATTTCGCCTATATGTATCGATAGCATATATGCCACTACTTATCTACTATTTTTTTTAAACATATCTGATGGAATGTATAACGATATGTTAAACTTACATACTACTACACATTTATAAAGAATTTAGACATCTTTTAAATTCATAGAATAAAAATAAAATATAAAACACCTCGAATGATCGAAATTGAGCAATGTTTAAAGAACTCATACATTTTATAAAATTTATAAGAAAAATAGTTTTCTAAAAAATATATAACACAAATATTTTTTTTTATTGATTAATATTTGAAAAAATAAAATCAATTCTCAAAGTTAAAGATTAAAAACATTTTTTTGAAATATCTTGAGAACTAGATGACGTAGAAAAAAATTTTTTTTAAAATATATGCTTTTGAATGAGAAATTCACTTATTTATATATATATATATATATATATATATATATAAATTTTGTTTATATTTATATATATATATATATATATAAATAAGTGAATTTCTTGTTTATATTTATATATAAATATATATATATATATATATATATATATATATAAACATATATATATAAATTTTTTAAAAATTAATTTTTTTATATATCATCCAATTATTAATAATTAAACAATTAATATTTTAGAAAATATATTTTCAATTCTCAATTTTGAAAACTGATTTCATTTTTTTAAAATGGATGTCAATCGATAAAAAATATGTATCAAATATTTTTTCCAGAACTATTCCTATAAAATTCATCAAAATTAGCGCGTGCTTGATATATTTATTATTGTAAATATGAAATGATTATTATCATTATAATAATTTCTGTAAAATATTTAAATATTGATTGTAGTTGAGATAGATTTTAAATTTATTATAATTCGTAAATGAATAATATAAAAAATATTTTTTTGATCAATCATTACACATATTAATTGTTGTTGCTACGATATATTTATATTATATTGAAAAAAGATAATTAGTAATTGCATATTATATATGTATCGTCATGCACATATATATATATATATATATATATATATATATACATATATATACATATAAAATTCTATATAATAATAACATCATTTTTTGTAAATATTTTTATAAAATATGGTCGAATGACGATTATGTAAAGAAAAGATTCAAAATATTGATTTCTATATTAAATTTAAAAATAATTAAAATTAAAAATGAGATTTATTGCTAAATAATTATAATTATCTTATTTTTTTTTAATCAATTTGTTATTTATCTCATTATATTTCCCATCATTTTTTGTCTTATATCAGAAGTCTTATCAACATCAAACATAGTCAAATATCGATTTTTTATTGCTAAATTTCATTTCTTTTCCTTTCTTTTTTTTTTCAAATTTTCTACACACAGCAAACTATGGTAACGCTCATTGCATTCGCATTACACATTTTGATTTATTATATCTTCATTCAAGCTGTTTGCTTTTCAGATTTTTAATGCTTTTATCTGTTGCCATACTGCCGCCATCTTCAGGGAAAACCATGGGTAAGTCAAAAATTGTTAGTTACGATAATATATTTTAATGATAAACGAATTTTAATGAAAACATCAACGCCCTGCATATATATATATATACAATTGAAACGATCGTATGTATGTATAAGAATGTGAAAAAAATTAAAATTTGAAGAAAAAGAATGTTTGATAATCATTGTGTAAAAAGAATCTATAAAAAGTAAATGTAATTTCATCATATCGTAATTCTGCAGTTCTGGATTGATAAATATTTGTAAAAGAAAATATACAATCTTGACATTGAAATTCAAAATCAAATTTTTTTTATTGTATCATATATTACGCATTACAAGAATAAAAAATCCCCAAAAAAAACTATAGGTTGCAAACCAATCAATCATTCTTTCTTAAAAATTTAAATTTCTATTAGTTTTTAAATTCATTTCATAATTTTAAATAATTTATAATTTGCTTATTTTCTTTGATCAATTTCAAAAAAAATAATATTTATTGTGATACAATACTAATAAATATATCTACTAAATCTATCATTATATATTTTTTATATTTTTTTTTCCTCGAAATAGATTAAATTTCACCGATTTAAATTTTTATATATTTTTGTAAAGGCTAAGATTCTGAACAATTTTTTCCTTTACATGTTATCTTTACATGTTTTGCAATAAATTTTTCCTGCAAAAATATAAACAAATTATAATAAGATAAAAATTAATAGTATTTTCATTTTTTTTCAGAAAACAATTTGATTCCTTTAAGATTTTTCATCTTTGCGATGCATATTCAATAAAAAAAAATTTGTTCTTCAATTTATTTACAAATCTTTATTTTTCAAAGATGGAAAATCATGTTTTTTATACTTATTTTTTACATTTATTTTTATTTAAAAATATTTAAAAATTCATATTTAAAAATTTTATTTCACGTATGATAAAAAGATCCGAATTTTAATCCATATAATTTTAAGTACATGAGTATTTCTATTATATATATTCATACATTTATATTTATATATATATATATATATATATATATATTTAATACTATATATATATATAGTATATTAACTACATATATGCACATATTTATGAATACAATGAAATTTCGTATGTTATCTTGATAACTGTAAAAAAAAGATCTCTACATATTTTCATACTTTTTATGTTCTATAATAATTTTTTTATTTTTGAATAAGTTTTCTTGTAGATGTTCGCAAATAAATGTGTTCGATATAATTTTTTCACTTTATCATATATTAATTTTTCTATATTAATTTTTATTAATTTCATTTTGATTTTGACTTATTTTGAATTTGACTTATTTTATTACGGTTATTAATAAACTTATTCAAATATTTAAAATGAATAACAAAAAAATTGAATAAAGCAATATAATATAACTTCTATTAACAAAAAAAATATTTGCAATATATGATGAAGACAAAAATAATAAATTTTTTAATATTTGCAATATATATGATGAAGACAAAAATAATAAATTTATATATGATAGTGGATAACAATAAATTCATTACATAGACATTTCTAGTTAATACATCGTATAAAATTTATAAATTATTCATCACAAGATTCATTATCGAATATCAATATAATATCGAAAATGATATGAATAAATAAGAAAAAATGAAAATTTATCTTCATGAAACAATTAAACTATAAATCCCATTCAAATTTCACATCTAAAAACTCACAATCTAGAATAATCATATTTTCGTAAAATTATAAACTATCATTTTTAAAATCGTATAAGAAATAATTAACTTGCTAAATTAATAGTAATCAATCAATTATCATTTTTTTGTTCTCAATTTTTAAAATTTCATATTCTGGAACTAAATTATAATATAGCATATAAGAAAGAAACAATTAAAAGTATATAAATTGTTTTGAAAAGAGAAATCAAAAAAAAAAAAATTAAAGAGAATTTAAAAACATAATATTTATGATAAACATCTTTCGTCTTCCTTAAGACAATATACATATAATAATAATATAAACAGTAACAGTATATTTTAGATAGATAATCGATATAGTATACAATCATATATCTTAAGAATATAAAAAAATACTTCTCAAAATATCATGAATAAATTATAGATATTAAAGATATTATATAATTAGAAAATAATCAACAAAGTAATCTCTATAGTTACAGACATTTTTCAAAATATGATAAATGCTGTTTTATTATTAAATGAAAAACAGAAATTCGAAATATAAATATATAACTATATATATATATTATTTTTACGATTTATATATTAAAATGAATGATTAAACATTTTAAACATTGTTAATAATATTACCAAATTGCAGAATTTCTAATATTTAAAAAATAATAATTTAAACTAACTAAAATAGCATTACTACAATATCCATTCAATGGAATTCTATTTTTTTTGTTAGAAAATTTTTTATTAGAATTTTTTATTAGAATATAATGAATATAAAATATTTATATATAGATTATACAAATATAATCATAACAAATAAAATTATAACGAAATTAAATAGCAAAAAATTTAGAAATTAGAAAAAATTATTGAGAAAAAATAAAAATAAATAGAGAGTTATAAATAATATAAAATTAATAAATTTTTTAAAATTTCAAATTCTGAATAATATTAAAAAACATAAAGTATCTGAAACTTTATTTTAATTTTCAAGAAATAATACAAAGTAAGAATTTTATTAAAGTAATTTAGAATAATAATATTCCAAATTATTCTTTTTTTATTAGCAAAATTAAAATAATATATATATTTATTAAATGTATATTTAATATGTATTTATATATGTATATTTAAATGAATTTATTAATTGTGATATAATCAAATACAAAAACAATATAGAAATTATAATATTAAATAAATGTTGATTTCCATTTTAATCTTCATAAAATTTATTCTCTATTATTACAATACAATCAATTAATTAATTTTCAAAATCTCTGTTAAATATAAGTTTACAATCAATCATTTTGTTAAGTTATAATAGATATCTCCTCATCATTTATTAATCTGAATAACAGTCTTTAAAATATTGCATGTTTCAAATTGCTTTCATCTTCAATATTTCGAATTAATAACATGACATTAAATTATCTAAAATCTCATATATCAAATTTTATATTTTTGAAATATTTATAAAATTCACTTGAAATCCTAAAATTAAAATATAAATGAATAGATTAAATTTATCTTAAATTTTTGATTATATTTTAATTATGATTTCAATAATTGAATATTTATTACAAAACTTTTGAATATCGATTCTTTTATTAGAAATCAGAAATATTAAAATTATAATTTTTACACAAATATCATTCGTTCTTATTATTTATTTATATTATTAATTTTATCTTTATATTTTTAAATATCTCATGAGTTTTTTTTAGATATCTCGGTATTCTAAATTATCAATAATATTTGAAATATGTCGCATTTCCTGTATTTGTAATCCGAACATTTTTTTAATAAGTTGTAAATATTAATAAGTATCAAAAAAAATATGTTGCAATTGTAAAATTAATCAAATTTATATATATTATATATTCAAATTTATATATTTTAATTAAAATAAAAATATTGTGATTATCGAAGAGAAGAAAAATCATATTATAAACAAATATATAGAATAAATATTATTAATTAAACATTGTAGTATCCGGATACGAATTATGCTTTATTTAATAAAAAGCATTCATTAATATGACTGAAAATATATTTGTGTGCAATATATTATATATCTATTGAACTTATACATGCGAATATATATCATGAAACTATAAATATAATTAATAATTTTTTTATCGCTAATGATATGTAAATTCGATTAACTGATTTCATGCAAATTATCTGTACTACTTAAATATTCACATATATATGAATTCATGAACATACGCCGTATATATACATATATATATATACATATATATTAATATTCGTTTAACATAGCATGTGACACATCCAAAATCGAAATTTTTAATAATTATATATAAGATCTATCTAATAATTAAACCGAATTATAACTCTTTTATTAAAAATTAAAAAAAATTGTAAAACTAAATTTAATAATCTTCTATCATCCTGTAACTCAGTTTTTTACGGAAATGTATATCGCTGCAGTTGCAATTATATTTATTTTTTGAATGTTTTATAATTTTTTTTTCGCGTGAATTTATTCCTCTAATGCTATTCTGAGTAAAAAAATATTAAGATAACAATCATAAAAAACTCAATACTTTTCGAAATAATTACTTTTTTTTCAACATTTACAATAAATATTCAAATTATTGTAATTGTTGTAATTGCATGAATTATCTTATAAAAATAAATATTATAGTGATCACACTTTGGTTACTACCTTGATTTATTTAAAAATCCTCTTGACCTTTTTTTATAAAATTTCTTAAAAAAGCAATGTTCACAATTTTTTATCTCTATTGATAATATAAAAAAAAAACGAATTAAGAAAAACTGTTTAAATGTAAATGCCAAATAATTGAAGAATATGATGAAAAATGTAAAAAAAATGTATAGGAAAATATCTTTAGAATATAATAGTGAAAATTTAAATACAAATTTGATCATTTAAGTGCAGAAAAAAAAAGTAAATATTTTGAAAAATATTGTGAATATTGTGAAAAAATATTGAATTTTTCACAATATTCTAATACTTATTCAGAATAGTGCGAAGAATTGATATAAAAAGAATTAGAAGAAGAAGTGGTATTTAAAAAAATCATGTGCAGTTGAATTTTATAATTTATAACTCGGTTCAGTTATTAGAAATATTCTAAATAAATATTATAAAATTTACAAGGAAAGATCCCTAATTTGAAAATTGAAAAAATTATGAAACTTTGAGGATAATATGTAGTACTTATATTACTTATGTATAATTTTTTTTTTTTTTTTGCTACCCGCAATCATTTTAAGAAAATGAAATCAATCCTTGAAAATTCAACATTTTTACATTATAATTCACTAAATATAAAAAATAAAAAAAAATCTTCAAACAAAAATTGTTTTTTTATAAGAATTATTGTTTCTTAAAACATTTATTAATTATTTATACATATAAATTTTTAAAAAAATTATGAACAAAAAAATTAATAATTCTTTTTAAATTTATTGTAAAATTTTAATTATCCAAATAACTATGCCATAGTATACAAAAATACTTGTTTCCAAATACAGCTTTGTTATGTTGCTAACTATCTACAACATATTTCAATTTTCAAAAATAAGAAAATTTGTATTTATAAAATATATATTATAGTTCTATTTTTTAATTAATATTGGATCAATATGAAAATATAAGATGAAAGTAAAGAGAGAGAAAAAAAGAAACATATTATACATATAACTACTTTTTAAGATATTTTTATTCTTAATGTCATTAAATTTTTTTATTTTTTTACAATAATAAAATTCTTTAAAAAAATATTGTAAAGATAAAAACTTGTTGCATCATGCACATCATATGTATAGCATGATTGTCGTACATATATCATACGAAATCTTGTTACAAAAAAGTGAATTCTATTGGATTTTTAAAATTATTTGATTTTTCATCAATGTACTCTTATATTATGCATAAGCAAATATATCATATTTTAATGGATGAAAGAAATGACTGAGGTCAGAAAATTTCTATAAAAAATTTTTCCATACGCGAAAATCAAACACACATATCATTCCTATCGTTTTAGTATTGCAAATATTTCTATATGTTAATTAAATGATATGCTATTTTATAATATAGATGGACAATCCAAGATTTCAATGATAAAATATTTACATATTCGATAAATAAACATTTGTTAATTATCTATTAAATAATTTTTTAATTAACTTCAATGGATATGCTATATAAACGTTCCATCGAAAAATTTGTTCTAAATAATAAATAATAAATATGAATCGAAATCTACAATTATTTCTTTAGAACAATAAATTATCGTAACTTTTTATTTTTTTGATAATGTATAATATATAAAAAAATAAAAAAGTTTGTTTTTTTCAATTATATTAAAAATAATTATGTATATAAACTTCGTATAATAATTACTATTTAAGTAATAATTGATGTTTATTAAAATTTTATATTAAAAAACAAATTTGAAAAGAATTATTAATTTTGTATTTATAACTTTTTTATATTGCATAAATAATTAATAAATATTTTAACAGATGACAATCCTTACAAAAAGAAACAATTTTCGTCTAAAATTTTTTTTTATATTTCTTATAGTTAGCAAATTATAACGTAAAGTCGAAAAATAATTAAATTTTCAAAGATTGATTTCAAGTAGCAAAAAAAAAAATTGCATAATACATAAGCACTATATATTCCTAAAAATTATAAAGATTATAAATTTTTTGAATTTTCGAGATTTTTGGGATTTTTCCTTGTACATACATCTTATCTTTTTCTTAAATAAACATCGAATCGATGACCAATTTAAAATATGATCATTTTCTATCTCTATACTAAAGGCTGAACGAGAATTTAATATTGGAGAATTTAATGAACAAAGAAAGCGTAACACATGGATGTCCAGTTATGGTAAATCCGACTATGGATTTATCGTGCAAAGATACGAATGCAGAAGAAGAAAGCAAAAACAATAATGGAAAAAATCAAAATATAAACATCGATGATGTAGATGAAAATACTGACAAAGATCTAGAAACATATAAAATTGCAGTTTCTGTACACGATGAACAAATTCAAAATATGAACTCGTCTTTAAAATCAACAGCTAACATTTTCCAAATTTTATCTACGAAAGAAAAAGTGAATGGAAGAGAAAACGATGATACTAATTCGACTATTGTAACCAAAAGTACTTCCGGTGACACTCAAACCTCTCTGGGAACATCCATATTTTATACAGAAAAAACTGTACTTGGTGCATCTACCAGTTCTCTTACATCGATCTCAAGCTCAACTAATCTGTATAGACCGGCAGGTCCCGCAAAACATCGGAGAATAACTGGTTATATCGATGAGAACGACCTAAGCACGCCATATAATCATTATAGATGTCTCTCGCCAAACGAACATTATGGCAAGTCTTGATATATTTTTCATATATTCTAATAATCTTAATTTTTAAGTTATAAATTTAATTAATTATTCATTTGATCTATTTTTCCCTTTGTAGGAAGAAGCACAGGTTGTCGTTTTTTAAAGAGACAATTTAGTCTAGATCGTCCCGATGAAACTACCTATGTTGGTTTCACCGAGCAAATTAATTATCAACAGCAATTACATCAACAGCAACAACAACAACAATTATTATCACAACAAAATTTGAATATGACACCAAGACTTTATAAACAAAATAGTGCGGGTGCAGCAAATGATCTGGAACGTATCGAAGAAGTACCGTCTACTCCAGCTTCTGTTCTTCAACACTATAGACAGGCAGCATCTGTTTCTCTCTCTGTAGAATCATTAACGCTCCGTTGAACAATATTACATCTTTAAGTGATAAAAATATTTGTCGTAAACATTTATTTATTAAAATTCTTCAAAAAATGACAATCGTCCCGTATCCATACGAATCATTAGACATATATGAGCGATATTAAATTTATTGAACCGTGATACAAAGATAATAGAATTCTGCAAAAGTTATTTACTTGTGTACTTATCCTTATCTCTTTCATATAATATTATCATAAATCGATTGACCCCTTTGATTATAGTATAATAATTGCGAAAGATATAGAGAAAACTTTATACCCATTATCGCGAATGACAATCTGTTACATATGCAGCTCTCGTATTATGTAAATATATTATATTGAAAATGTGTGCAATATATTCTATTTCCGTATTTTTTCTGATCCATTATTTCTTCAATTATTTCATAACTTAAAATCAAATAATATATTTTATTGTTGTGCATAAAATGCACAATAAATCAAATAATTATATCATTAAAATTGTTTATAAAACTCTGCTGAAATATAATGATACACTATCACACATCATGCACTTATATTATTACGTTTTCATCAAGAGAGAAAAGAAAATATATACCTTTCTCGTAAATGTACATAATTTAATTATTTTCGAATCGTTGACAATAATAACTGCAACGTAAGTAAGTACACTCTCTCTCTCTCTCTCTCTCTCTCTCTCTCTCTCTCTCTCTCTCTCTCTCTCTCTCTCTCTCTCTCTCTCTCTCTCTCTCTCTCTCTCTCTATCCCTCCCTCCCTCCCTCCCTCCCTCCCTCCCTCCCTCCCTCCCTCCCTCCATCCATCCATCCCTCCCTCCCCCATTTTTTCTATTTCTAGTATCTATCCTGTAATTCATAAAGTAAATCGTAAAGATTAAGAGAATTCTTCGACTGTGTATGTATATATTTCAAAATTAATAATAAGTATATCTATTCACACAATGAATGACGCTTAATGCGCCAAATAAATTACATCCTTTTGTCTTTATATACTGCATAAGAGAAGAGCATGTATGAATGTATATTTAATGTGATTATGCAATAATCTGTATGTTAGATATATATGTGTATATAACGCACATAATGTATAGATGAACAATTTATAATATTATAAGCTTTTATAAGTGAAAAATTTGGAAAATATTTTCAATAAATTTTTCACATTTCATCGCTTATAATGTATAAATATATAATAAATGCAGAAAAGAATTGATAAAGAGATGTAAAAGCACAAACATTTATTATCATTACATTCATTAAATGTCATTTAACAAATTTGTGATCTCTTTCCCAGAACAATGCGACTAACGGTAAAAAGAGTGCGATAAATTGTCTAAAAACGTGAAAATACTGTTACTTTTGTTATGTAACAGTACATAATTGGGAAATAAAATTTTATTGATTAGACAAAAAAATAAGATATTTTTACATCCGCTTTTTTTTTATATAATATTATTATATTATTATTATTATATAATTTATTAATGTCATATAATAATTTTTTTAATAATATAATTTTTGATAAAAAGATACAATATTTAATTGTATTTATTTAAATCATTTTACAAAGTGATAATGTACTATATATATTGTATCTTATTCTATTGTATCATATAATGAATTCTGAATATATGGAAAAATATAGGCGCATATGTGTATATAAAAATAAATCTCAATAGAGTTAAACATAATAAAAGTTAAACATAAATATATAATATGTATATATTATATACATATATGTCATATATGTATATAAATACACATACAACGTATTATTTTTTTAATTTTTTTTTTTTTGCTGCTATGATTGATAATTCAATTATTATTTTTCATTCGTTTTATGTGATTTCCTTCAATTGATGATTTTTAATATTACCAAGGTCTAAAAAAAATATATGAAAGAAATAATGAAAGAATTTTATGCATACTAAATTATATAAATATGTATATTAAATAACAAAGAAATAGCAATAAATAATAGTTTACCCATAAGAAGAAGCATCCTTATATTCACTATGTACCGGTTTAAAAATCGGAGCAGGCCTTTCAATTATCCTTTCAATAAAAATAGGTTTATCAACGTATTCTACGTATTTCACGGATGCTGGAGGAGGGGATAAATATACATGATGAACTTCTGGAGCAGTCTTATAACCAATCTTATATCTAAAAATTATAAAATTAAAATATAATATAATAATATAATAATTAATTCATGTAGATAAATTTGAAAGAAATTTAATACGCGAATAAATAAATTTTATTTCGCGTAGATATGAATTTTTTACCCTTTTGCAACACCTAATCCAAAACCCAAAAGTCCCGCACCAATAAGCTTTTTCTTTAGCAAAAGTGTTCTTTTTTCCCTATTTAATATAGCACCTGAATATTGTTCATTTTCTGGTTGGATAACAGATTGATCAAAATTCGAGAAATGATTTTCTTCCGATGCTAATATATCTTCTTTTGCCATTATACATGGCATAATGTAACAACAAAAAACAACAAAAATTGTAATAGTAACTAATTGCATCTATTATAAAAAAAATGCAATTATTAAAATATTTAAAAAAAAATAATTAAATACATTGATTATTATATATGATTATTTACATTTTCTTACCGTGTTTCGTATCAAAGATCTAGGAATCTTATAATCTTAAACGCATAGAGAGTGACAACTCGTATGTCACATTTTCGATACCTTCCCTTGATTTTATACACAGTTGCCTACCTTCGAAACAGTAAATTCTCCCACCTATTCAAGTGATCAAATTCGTATCGAATCCCTACTTAAACATTGTAATCCATTTTCACAATGAACATAACATTTGCAACACAATTAGGCCCAGTTATTGAGTAATTCACTAATTTTCTAAAAATTAGAAAAATAACATAATTAAATTATTAAATTCTTTAGATAAAACTCTATTTATTTATATACAGTCATTTCAATAATTTTTTTTAAAATATAAAAAATATTTTACTAAAAATATTATTCAAAAGGAACGATATAATTTGTATTATAAAAAATGCTTAAATCAATGATAAATCAAAAAATAATAAAATAAAATTCTTATTTTATATATGTATAATAAACAGTTATAAATACTACAAATATAGTAAATTTCTATATTATAAAAAATGATGAATAAAAAAATAAAATAATAATTTATTATCGGAATTTAATAATATAAATAATAAAAATATTAATTTATTATAAAATAGTAAATGCGATAAATTTCTTTTTTGATTCGTAATTATATAATTTATTTTTATTTAGAAAAATTCAGAATTTATAAATAATTTATTTAGAAAAAAAACAATGAAATTATTTAATAAATAAAAAAAATAGTTAATAAATTCTTTATAAATTTTAATGTAACAAAAATTTAAAAATATCTTTAAAATCTTTCAAACTGTTATTAAATATTTGTTAAATGAACCATTTATTTATATTTTATTATATATTATTTAATTACAATAATATCACAATACATATATAATATATATAACATATATAATAATACAATAAATCAAATATATATTAAATTAAACAGGAGACTTTTGCTTATATGTTTAATTCTATATTCATTAAGCATTTAAAAAAAAAGGTACAAATTTTATTGTATTAAAATAATTTGATTGTAATATTGTATTATTTCTATTCATATTAAGCAAACTAAAATTTGTATAAAAAATAGTTAAAAACATTTCTATCCTAATTAATTATATATAATAGATATTATAATTCATATGAAATATAAAAGATATAAATCAAATCTCATAAATCTGATATTTAGCATATTATTTTTCATCAAAAATTTATTTATATATTTTTTTCTTATGATATTTAAACTATCTACAGTTGTTTGCAAAAAATAATATATTTATATATAATATAATATATTTATATACAATTTAAAAAAAAGTAAGAAGAATAAATTGTATTTTTAAAAAAAATATATAATTTTTCATAATTGAACAAAATTTAAAATTACAATATTGAAAAACATGATATTAAGTTTTATTATTTTATGATATATCATAAAAATATAATTTAATGAAAAAAAAAAAAAAGAAAGGAAAGAAAGGAAAAGAAATTGAAAAGATATGTGATAATAGAGACAATGGAAACAAGATCGATTTACTTACGAAATATATTACATTCGTTAACACGTAATATTATATCGCACCTATAACACAGGTGTCGCAAGTTTAACGAACAATCGTTGAATAGTAATGAATCTAGCTCTACCATTTTCGATTTACTTACATTTTCAATCCGTTCAATGAATCAAACGTGTGCATTAAGTAACGAATGATGCGTGGCGAGAATACGGATCATAAAAGAGAAAGGTTGCAAAAGTAAGAGAAAATACGAATAAGAATGCGTTTACTTTTACAATGTTTCGAATCATTAGGTATTCGTTGATAGAAATCAATCTCGCAACATTTTCAACTACGTGCTTTAGTTTGGAATATAAATTGGTTGCTCAATTTCTGTCATATTTAAATAATTTTCAAACAGAATTTTTACTACGTCAATATATATTGAAATTAATTACCGTATATGAAACTTAATTATTATAAACTTAATTTAAAAAGAAATATGAGAGAGACAACATGCATGAAATAACATATTTACATTTCAGAATTAGCAATAAAACATCATTCTTTTATTTTCGTACAAACAAAAACAATATATTCATATTTATTTATATTTACTTATAATGAAATGATATAATTCTAAAATTTTCTAAAAAAAAATCATACAATTAAGAAACAAATTATTCAAATTAATACATAGTAATACATTATTTATTTCAGAACATGAAACAAGTTTTAATTATACTTTCTTCTGCGGATCGATTCCATTTATCATTTATGCATCAAAATGTAAAAAAAAAAAAAATAAATTTATTTCTCGAATTATTCTTGTTTATTATTTTATTAATTATTTTATTATTTATTAATTACATCACGCGTATTCATGAATTAGCCCCAATTTGATTCAACATAAGTGGGTGGTGTATATTGATAGCTCGCATATTTATCTCCATAGCCACCGCCATAACTAATATATATTAAAGATTAACCGTTAAAATTATTGTATTAAACGTTACAATAAATAAATTGATAATAAAAATATTAAAATTAAATTTGAATCTCAAAATATACTCACTATTTAGCTTTATATAAACCAGCTCCTATAAGTCCAGCGCCGATAAGAGTTTTAGCTCCAAAAACAGTACCACCCAATAATAATGCTTTCTTACCAATTATAGTTGCTCCAACAAACAAAGGTAATTTAATTAAAGGAGATCTCTTAACACGAACTATTGTTTCTTTCTCAATTTTATTGTTGCTTATAACTGAAGCATGATTTTCTCCATGCATAATCACAGATGAGGTATGAATATAATTAACAAGTAACAATGTTATCAATATAAAAAAATACAAGGATTTCATCTAAAAATCAAAGAAAATTTAAATTTTCTATACGATTTCTAAAAGAAAAAGAGAAAGAAAAAGAAGAGAAAGAATGAAAAATATTAAAAAAAAAAATAAAGAAAATTATAATACAATGAAAAAGAGAAAAATATAATGAAAATGATTAATCGAATCTTAACAAATTATTACGAATAAAAACAAAAATTTTAAAAAATCTAAAATAAATATGAGAAAAAACATTAACCTCGTCGAAATATTGATATATTCGTTTGAACAAAATATTTGGATGCTTCAGACTGAATGACTTTTATATATATGAGAAACCGAGATTTTATCCCTTCCACATTGCTAATATCTCTTCCTAGTTTTAAAACCGGAATTCACAAATCTCTTTCTGAATTCAAGAATCATTTTTTACTTTGGCATATCCCTTCTTTTAATCTTAGGTTATTGAATTCATCTTAATTGGTTAAAATTCCTGAATATTTCTTCTATCCTCCTTGAATTTATATTCAATATCGTATCATCCCATATTATGATTCATAATATTTTGTCATAAATTAAATGAAAACTTTGAATATGTGTTATCATTGTATAATATACATATTTATTGTACAATATACAATGTAAAACAAAATATTCGTCGAAAATTCCAGAAAGAATGGAACTATATGCCGATCATACATACTTTCACTAAACAACAATTTCTCTAATTTTAGAACCTTGAGAATTCTACTAATTTCAAAGACAAATCATAAAAGAAGAAAAAGTGTTAAGTAACAGTACAGAACATTTTTAAATAATCACATAAAATCACATAAAAAAATATTAATAAAATTAAAATTATTAAAACTATTAAAACTAAAGAAAAAAATTTAGAAGAAAAAAAATTGAAAAAATTCAATCATATTTCATTTCCATATTTTATATACATAACAATTTCAATATTAATATCTATTAATAATTATTATTATATTTATAATAATTTGATAATTGTTTTTATACATATTATTCGACTTCAGATTTCTTATAACAAGAAAGCTGGTAATATCGAAATCAATACTCTCGATTAATCGAAAAATTAAATATTCATTTAAATTCATTTCGCATGAATATCAATTAAATCGAAAAGAATAATCGTTTGAAAGAAATAGTTGAAGAAAAAACAAGAAAAAGAAAAAGAAATTTGTGAAAATAATTTTATCATAGATTGACATAAATAAACATAAACTAAAAATGGGCCCTAAACGGAAACGAGGTAAAAGAGCACGTAAACCAGTACGTACTGCGCAAGAATTGAAAAAAGAAGCATTCTCTCATGAACTTAAGCTTAGTACTTTAAACACGAAACGTTATCAAAGTTTCTGGAGAGAAATGCTTACACGTATAAAAATGCCGGATATCTATAAAAAGATCGACATAATTTGGCAAACTTTGGAACATGTTTTCGATCTCAAGGACTACAGGTACAACGAAATATTAAACGATCAACTAAAATATATACATATATAATGGAAATTTCCTACATATAGCATCAGTTTATTATTGGATAGTCTACAAGATGCCGAAGATCAACGTCGTAGAGCAAATGGTGCTCATATAGAAATATTTAATCGATCTTTGGAAGCACATGAAGCTCGGCTAGCAGATATTGATAACTTTTTCCATCAAAAAATTAAAACAGCGTTAGCTGATAAAATCTTTACTTTCGAAAATATAAATTATCATCGAAATCAGAAAGAAACTATTTTACGAAAAATTAACTTATTTGTAAACCAACGAGGAGAAAATATCGCAAATATCGCAAGAAGTACTGCATTTAGTAAGTAAGTTGTTATTAAGTAAGATATTATCTATAAATACTTTTTCGCAATTGTGATCACATTTGTCTTAATATTCTTGTATAATTTTCTCTTTTTATTAAAAATAAAAATATCTTTTGTTAATAATTTTAAAATATAAATTTTATACTTTTTCACTTCAAAGGTAGAATTGATGCATTTGTGGAAGATGGAGATAATGAAAAAAGAACAACTATAACGTTACTTCAAAGGAAACTTGAAAATCTTTGGAATAATTTGCGAAATGTTTATTCTGATTATCGAAAAAGTATATAAGTACTAATTAATAATTAAAAATGATTTGTAATGATTAATGATTTGTGAATATTTTTTATAATCTTTCCTGTTTTATATTTCATTATAATAGATACAGAAATGCGGCGAAAAGATTACGAGATAATCAAGAACAAGGATCATATTGATCAACAAATAATAACTAAACAATATCTTCGTATCGCGAATCTTCTTGATGAGATTATGAAATATCGTAATAAAATTAAATTTCATGGAAAAGAATCTGGAAATGAATTAGAAGAAATTTTACGAGAATCAAATTTCTTTCATAATATCTACCGAGAAACGAATGAACGTTTTATTCTTGGTATACATCTTTATATATGTATACATACGTATATATTTATTTTTATTATTAACCGATTAAATTAACTATAATCCTAATTGATCAGGTCATAAAAAAGATAAACATAGAACGATGACAATGTGTAAGGAATATAATCATAGTGTAAAACATATGAAAGCTTTAATGGTCAAAGCTGAACGCATACTCGCTTATATACAAATGTGTCGAAAATATGAAACACAAGATGAAAAAATTCTTCCTATAATAAATAGTCATCCTATGCAATTATCACTAACCGATGATAATGATATTATTCCAATTCAAATGGTTAGAATTCAATTCTTTAAATATTTTTAAAAAAAAATAGATATGAGTCACATTTGTAGGATTGATCTTGTTTTATTTTTTTAATTTTTTTTATAAAAATTTCTCGATTCTTTAATCTATTTTTTTAAAAGTTGCAATTTATTCAATATATTTCTACAATTCAATATTTTTATTTTTTATTAAAACGATTTACGATGTATCTCTTCTTTTATTATGGAGAAAAAAAGAGATTCCAATGATACAATTATATATTTTGTTTTCTAATCTCCTTTCTGGCTTTCTTTCTTTCACTCGTTCTTTTCACTTTTCTATGTTTATATAATATATAACATATATAACATATATATTATATAAATATATAACACAGTAATGCACACAAGACAATGACTGGAAATGATCACACAAAACATATCTATTCGTTTCATCGCTAGATGCAACAAATATAACATTCATTTTTAAATTTTTGACACTAATATAATTCTGCATTTCTATATTCTATAGACCGATCTTGAATAACGCGTCAGTTATCTATAAAAGTATTTCAGAAATTGAAATTCGTCACTTTAATCAAAAATGATATCAATTATTAAATGAAAAATATCGAATAGAAATGAAGTAGAAAAAAAAAGAATAACGCGAATGCTCATTTTATATAAGTATTAAAAATTGAAAATAATTCAACTAAATATGTTGAAAATTAGATTACTACTTAATACATTACATATATAAAGGAAATTTTGAATCTCTTTCAAGTTATATTAAATCTATTATGTAATACAAAAATGATTCGCTTAAATTTTCAAATATCTGTTGTAGATTATATTTAAATTATATACATTGTAAATCGTAAATCTCTGCAATATTTCTACAGTTTCTAAAAACTTTTTTAAATCTTATTTTAGAAAAAATTATTATTTATTAAATATTTTTCTTATAATTTTTTTAAAAAGTATTCATATAAAAACATTTAAATACTATTTATTTCTTTATTACATAAAGAATTTTAAAAATGTTCATTCCATTGTATATAGAAAAAAAATACAGATTATTATTATGCTATCAAAATTGAAATCATATTCATTTTATTTTTAGATTACGAAAGATTTTGAACAAACGATTAATTTTTGGCGTCGATTAGGTTTTGCACAATTAATTACTGCAGAACTTCAAACTCAAAAAGATAAATTATTGATGCAAGCAAATGATCTACGAAAATTAGTGAAAGACTATCTTGCCGATCAAAGAAATTCAACATAATTCAATATGTCTAAGTCAATATATCAATACAAAAAAATCTTATTAAAAATTGATTTTATTATTAATACAAGTGGATATCATCGATCATAGCCATTTTCTTTTTATATACAGAATAAAACGAAAAGTAGGAATGTCAGTAAATTTTAAATTTTTTATGCATTTCTGTAACAAAAATTATAATTATACATATGTTTAGATATATTTCAATCTTAACAAATAAAATGTATAAAAATTACAGACTTATTATATAATTGCAATTTTAATCTGTTTCACATTTAATTACATGAAAAATAGTATTGCTATTTATTGTATTAATCGAAAATTATACTACTATAGATACAATAAATATAATTTCATGATAACATGAAACACAAGTGACAATTCGTCACTTTCAATGATTTATTCATTCCAGCAAGGCCAGTCTTTATGCTTTTCTCAGGTATATTCTTTTTGCTGAATAACTTAATTTTCACAAGTGATTATAAAAATATTATGCTCTAATGAATTAACGTGATTTATGTTTATGCGCTATTCGTGATAACATTTTATTGCCTGCGAGAAATGTGACAATACCAAGGCCGACGAGATATCGAAGAGTAACAAACATGTTTAGTTTTAACCAAAATATTCCAAAAAGTGTAAAAATACCTGAAAAACAAGTTAAGAATTATTGAAAAATGATAGAATATACATAATTATATCATTTAAGAAGATATAAATAAATATTAATATTGTTGTGAGATATGGGCTACAACTGCAATATAATAATTACACTTGCGAAAATTTCACATTTTTTTATGCCCGAAATACAACAAATTAATCAAAAATGATTATTTGTCAAACATTGGGCATATCTCAATTATATTATATATTATATAAATCTCTATCTAGAGAATTACATTTTGCGTAATATAAACCACATATGTTATGTACAAACTCTTCAAACGATGACTCTATCTATATGGTCAGATATGTTATGTTAAAAAAGATATTCAAATTTATTCATACATAGCACCAATAAATGTAAATATTAAAGTCGAATAAAAATATTTATCTATTAATTGTTTAATAAAATATATATTTTGATTTTGTAAAATATACCTTTATATCATTTAATAATTATAAATAATATTTTCTATCCGTACATGAATAAAAAAATAAGTATAAGATGTTCAACAAAATAGTGTGCAATTTTTAAAACATTTTCAATAATATAATAAAAAAAATATTTTAAACAAAAGTTGATTTATTTTATATATAAATTATAATATTTAAAATCTTCAAAAAATGAAAGCTTGATTCTTTTAAATAATATATATTTTTAATTTCATAGTTATTTTTCACAGATTTTACACTATCTCTAAATGTTACTTAATTCTCCTTATGCGACAATTCACCAATAGTAATTTTAATTTTTTATAAAAAGAAAAATTTTCGAAGATTTTAAATATTATAATTTATAACTAATTAAAAATAAATCAAATTTTATTTGAAATATTTTTTTGTTGCATTATCGGAAATGCTTCATAAATCATGCACCATTTATGTATTGAATACCCTTACATATTTATATATTCTAAACAAATAAAATTAATAATATTAAAATATTGAAATTTATCTAATTTATTTTATATTTAACACATTATAAATTGATCACATATAATATATAAGCTTATAACATATTTCTTTCGTTCCATTATACAAGAATCTATTGTTTTATTAAATACTTACTTCCTAGTCCTAGATGAAATATAATCGCACTAAGTGAAAATGGAAAATTTGATATATTCACTCCAAGTTTAACCCATAAAATAAGTAACAAAAGAACTGGTGCTAAGCATAAGCCAGTAAATAAATTTGAAACAAAGGCAGGAGGTCTCTTCTCGGGTTCGCGAAACATATGCTACAACATATAAATATTTTTTTTAATTTACATTTATTTAATAATTTATATTATTTACAAAAATATTAAGTTTAAAAGAATGTCCGTCAAAATATAAACGTTTAAATGTAAATATATAAACGTTTGTAATCGTTCTAAATATTATCTTATTTAGAAAAACAGAAAAATATATCTGACGGCAATAATATTTTTCCAATGTTAAGGAGGCAATAGAATCAGAAAAAAGATTGCTATCGCTAACGAGCATTGGTTTGTATTAATTAGTAATACACAAAACAAGAAAAACATTATTTGAATATTAACAATACGCAATAATAAAACAAAATTTATACCTTTATTTCTGGTTTTGTTGAATAAACATTAGACTTAGACTTGTAAAATACATTTTTATCTGTTCGTTCGGATAAAGATGGTTCAGGAAATTTCAAACTAACTGTTGCCACTGTCCATTGGAAAGGATTACTCAATATTGCATCACCAATAATTAATTCTACGTTATAATCTCTGCTTTGATAATTGAAATTTGCTGCTGCAGTTCCTACAGGCTAAAATATTTCAAATAGAGATAAACAATGATAATTTAAATAATTTCAAGAAATTTCGTTACAATTATTTTAAAAAATATAAATACCATATCAAATTTATAAAGATGTGATGTATCTGCTTCAGCAACAAAAAGAATTTCATGTCCTTTTTTATCATTTTTTGAAATGGAAGAAAGTCGTACAAATGCTTGATGTGTACGCATAGGTTTTTTATTAGCATTATCTCTTAATAAAAATCTCATAACTAATTTTTGTTGAGAATCAGCTTCAATCTTTTGTGACAATTTCTCAGGGAAAAGTATTCTGTAAACAGCATCAAATTAAATATTATATTTATCATATATACATTAATTTTATATGAAATAATTCATATTTACATTTATTATTAAAATTTGTATTAAATTACCGTGTAAGTTTTGGTTGAGTAGTTTGATCAGCATCAGCAGTACCAATCTCCATATAATCGACCATTACGTCGCAAAGAACTTTCACTATAACGGTATTGGTTACTGATCCAGCTGTGACTGATATTTTATAAAATCCTCGTTCTGGTTTCATTTCCATAAAATTCATAGTAAATAATGTTCTAAAATTTAATAAATACGTTAAAATCTTTTGTAATGTATACATAGGATGTCCCAAAAAAGTGGAAATATCCATTAAGATTCCTGAAATAATTTCAAGCAATATTTTTCTTTGCAAAAACTTTTTTTATATCTTTGTTAATAAATTATTAACAAAAAACATTGATCAATCACAATAACGTTGATATGTTATATCAACGTTATCTTGAAGAAAATATTATTGAATATAATAAAATCTTTTTTATTAATAAAAAATTAGATCGAATTATATCACGAACAATGAATAAATAAATAAATATAATATTCAACACATTTTCGATATGTTGCTTGGACTCGTATTCAGTTAATGATATATGGCTAATGCTACTGTTTAATGACTAGACTACACGCTTCGTGATTGACGAGTATTTTTTGTTAATAACTTATTAACACATTGCCGCGCGTGTTTCTAACGAAATCTCGTTCAGGCCACGCGCGCCACTGTATCAAATGTATTTCAGTATTCAGTATTTCCGATATTTGTAATGCGAGTCGCGCCGATGATTGCAAGAATGTCTCGCATCATTTATTTTCATCATTACTGTTTGTATCCGCAATAGAAATATCGATAATAGTAATTGTATTGATAATAGTTTCTTATGCTACTATAATTAGAAAAAGGATTAAATAGTATCGAAAACTTGATATTGAACTTCTTCTAGGGATTTCTTCAGTTGTAAATGCTTTAATAGTTTACAAAATTGCAACAAAAAAAAATATAAAAAAGATAGAAAATTTTAAAAAATTTAGAGAATTAGAAGATTTTAGAGAATTTAAAGAATTATTAGCTGCAAAATTATTAGGATTATCTGAAAGTATAACAAGATTTTATTAAAACCTTCAACAGAGTCAACATAATATTGCCGTTCGAAAAAATAATTCTGGTAAGTATTAAGTGCGTGCAAATTATATTATTCAGATAAAAGACGATAAACAGACCGATGGAATTTAAAAAAAATAACAACTTTTTGTTCAAATTGTCCAAATCAATTTCAGCTTTATATAGAATATTTTAAAATTTTACATTCAAAATAATTTTTTTAATAAATTATTTTTTTATTTTTATAAATAATTTTTTAATAAATTATTATTTTTATAATAAATAATAAATAATATATAATAAATAATTTAATAATTTTAACATATCCTATGGAATATCTTTCCAAATACGAAGATTCCTCATAAATAGTTAAATAAGCGTCACCCGAATATGAGTGACGCGGCCCGATGAGAACTTTTGTTATTACCCGAATATGAGTAACGCGACAGTTAACATGTTAACAAAATCGGAATTAAATTTTTGCAAAGAAAAATATTGCTTGAAATTATCTCAGGAATATCCAGATCAGAATCTCTTTTACAAATGTTTCATTCTTGGGATATCCTGTATAAATATATATATATATAAATTGTCTGTTGAATTTCTTGATCTTTTCCAATTTTAACGAAAGATTAAAAGATTGTTCAACAAATACTATACCCCAAGGTATAACCGATTTCGGAAAAAATTCAACTGAATCGGTAAAGTATTGGGGAAAAACAAGAAGATTAACACTTACTTGTCTGTTGTAGAAGACTGCAAATTTTGTTTATTGAATATAACAACATCATCTCCAACTCTAGTTGCAGAATTTGCAATCACTTTAAACGTGTTAGTTAATGGATTACCTAATATATCACAAACTCTTATTGTAACCAAGGGTTGTTGAATAGAAATGCTAATTTCTTCATTAGCTAATGTTACACAAACTGGTTTTTCAAAATCATTGTTTGCTAAAGTCGTTAATGCTGAAAGTAAACTTGTAACACCTCTTGGTGTTTGTACGGAACGTCGTGATAAAAGATAATTAGCCATTTTCACTATTTGCTGAAGTGTTAGTGGTGGTTTTTTTTTTAGTGTGTTGGAAAGTTTAAAAATACCATTCACTAAGAAACCTAAAAAAAAAAGTACACATAATTAATGAAAATTTTCTTTTTTATACAAGGAAAAAAAATTTTTTTTAATGAAATTAAGTTTAACTTGAAGATTAATTGAAAGTAGAAATAATTTTTTACTCGCCGCAAAAAGTATATTGACATTATTTCAAATTTTTCTAATTATTTTTTGTTAAAATACTATATGCATTTAGAATGCTTTTTTATTATTTTTTGAAATAATATACATATTTAAAGTTTATCTTAATGAAGAATTAAAATGTATATTGATAAATTATGCATATATATAATATAGAAATAAATTAACAAATATTTTTAGTCATATTTTCTTGTTGTTTTAAAAAGTTATTTTTTAAAGAAATATATCTTTAATTATTTTTTTGTATTTTATAATGCTTTTTCTATTTCTCTATTCATATATTTATAACGTTTATAAGTTTTTAAAAAATAATATTATTTTCAAATATCAAAAATTTTTAAAAAGTAACTAAAAAATTGTTTCATAAAAAAAATAAAAATTTGAATCATATATTCTTATTTAGGAAACACAAATAAAAGCAAGATTTCATGATCAATTATCAAAAAAAATATTATTCATAGTAAGTGTAATATTCATAATCGTTCAGCATTTGATAAGCAATTTATAAATAAAAGAAAATGTTTTATCTAATGAAAATTTTAAAGCTTCTGTAATTATTTCAATTACTCAATTATAGAATTATTCAATTATTTCAATCACAGAAATGATTTAATATTCATATAATATTACTTTAGTTAATGATTTATATATTTAATTTATAAGACAATTGAATTGTACATGTAATTTACAGAAGGGATATTTATAAATATTACACATGTATTACAGAATTTAATAGAATTAAAAAATTAAAATGTAGAACTTTTTATTTTATAACAAAATATTAGTCATGTAAACGCATATATATCAAATTTTTTAAAGAAAATCAATTTATTATGATAGCCAATATAAAATTCCGATTTAATTGAAATATTTATTTAAACAAAAATGTAGTAAAACATAAAATATAATACTATTTTAAAATTATTAAAGAAATTGTAGTCTGAAATCAATCAAAATGTAATTAATAAATTAATAGAAAATATTAATTACAAAGCTTCAAAAGTCAAAAAGCCAAAAAGCCTCAAGAAGTTATTAAATAATTGCAGATATCAAAATTCGTATTATTATCATTATATTATTATCATCATATTATTATTCATATTATTTCAATAAAATTTATCATTGAAATTTTTTTTATATAATTTATTTTTTGTCATTATACTTTTTGCATACAACTAATAAATAAATTTTTTTATTTTGTAATAAGAAACTATATATTTAACACTAATGTAATATATTTAAATATATGTTTATTTACATAATAAAATTATCATTATTAAATTATATAATATTATATAATAAAACATTATCAATTAATTATTTAATTTATTTAACTCTCATTTTCAATTTAAAAAAATTATATTTTTTTTTGAATTTGCCAATATATTTTACATGGTGAATATAACACTTGAGGATTTTTAGCATTTAACTATATCGTTAATTAATGCTAGTTACTTTGCAATAAGTAATACATTCTAGGACTATCAAATTGGAATATATTAAATTTAATAAATTTGATGATAATTTTGATGATTGATAAATTTATTGCAAAGATTTTCTGATATTAAACTGATATTAAAACTTATATTCTTGTAATAAATAATACTTGTCAAATATTACAAAAAAAACGCAAAAAAAATTAATAATTTGGTTTTTCAAAACAAAATTTAACTTTGATATTCTACTATAATTTTAATTAAAATACTTACTAAATACTTACTAGTTATTGAAAGACCACCTTCAAATTGTAAATATTGGCCATCTACTTCATCAGCTTGAATAATAGCGTCTTCAATGCGATCAAAAGCAAACATACCACTTGTTCCAAAATCCGAAGCAATGTGAAATGCATAACCCAAGCTGCTCGTAGAATGTTCAATCAAGAAAAATTAGAACTTGGATTCAAATCTTGTAACTTTTAATAAAAATTAAATAAATTATAAGATTAAAATATTAGCAGAGTAGTCGTACTTCCATAAGTTGTCATCCTTTCGTAGCATATTTTGTATTGTTTTTATTATATTATCAATTTTATCACGTGACAATTTTTCCGATAAAATATTTAGACCGTTTACTGCATAATATATTTCCATCATACTTGAAGTTTCTTTTTCTATTGTATTTGTAAATACCTATATTTAAATAAAATAATTTTTCTTAATCTCTAATAACAAAAATTTTATTAATATATGTATATATACATAAAACAATATTTTTATTCAGTAAATAAAATTATTCTTCAATATAGAAATCTAGCAGAACGAAAGTCTTGAAGTCATCATTATATTTAAAAATATATTTAAAAATACTATTTTATGAATTAACCTTATTGAAATACCTTTATAATATTAGATAATGAATTGGCTTGACAATTTCCCATGGTTCGCCATATAGATGCAATGTGAAAAGCTTTTTCAGTTGTAATATTATTTTCATCTTTTATAAGTTTTATCATAAAGTTACAAATATCCTAAAAATCATATAAATCTTGTCAAAATATTTGCAAAAGACTTTTAAAATATCACAATAAATAAATGATTAAATCAGTAAGACTAATCAAGATATCATTATATTTCAATTATGGCAATATTTCATCATTTATATATTGATAAGTAATATTTTTAAATAAACAAACAAAATATAAAATTTTCTTACTTGTTTGTTTGATAAAACTTCACCAAGAAATGTATATCCATGAATTGCATAATACATAAATGTAACATCATTTGATGTTAAACCTGGTTCAAGTATTTTTTTCAGATGAATTCTATCAGGTGTAGTTAAGTAGGAATTTGTAGATTGTAATATTTCGGTAGAAAAGCAAGTTGTTATACCGATAATTGTGACTAGTAATGATATAACTGAAAAAAAAATGAAATATCAAATGTTGACTTGAACTCTACTCCTTTTACTTAATCTGATATCTTATAAAAAATTATAGTGAAATATTATAATAATGATATATTAAAATTATAATAAATGAAATATTAAAATTTATAAAAATGGTAATTTGAAATAAAAATATAATAACATATATAAAAAAAATATAATGTATATTATCTATTTAAAAATAGATAAAAATTATTAATGAACTTAAAAATATTAAGAACTTAAAAATATAAGATATATAAATATTTAATAAAGTAATTATTAAAATAATCATTAAATTTAAAATGATAAAAATAAAATATAATAAATTGAAACGATTAAAAAAAATTAGGGGTATAGTCAATGTAACTAAAATGTGAACGGATATTCAAATATATATATATATATATATATATATATATATATAAATATGATATCTATAAATATTTGTATCCAATTTTATACAAAAAAACGTTTGAAAATAATATATTATTATTCAATACACTTACGGATATTCATTGTAATAAGAACACCGGGAACGCCGGCTGCCACGTTGCTGCTCCGGACAAAATGGCTCTTCATCCATTGCGCGTGTACGGAAAAATGGACAATTCTTTCCGGAAGTAGTTGGCTAAATGAAAATATATTGTAATAGAGAAAGCATGCGCATAAAGTATAATAATAATAATAAATTTCCTATAAGTCACTAAAAATTGATTGGTATTACCGTTATGAAAAAGAATAATTGATATATATTAAAATGTTCAAATTCAAATCAAAATTATGTTTTATTGTCAATGAAAATTGAAAATTCTAAATTGAAGTAGTTTTAAAAAACCGAAATAATTTTAAAAAATTATTTAGAAAAAAATTCTAATTTATACTGATTAATTTTAATTTCAATTTTGAAAAATTATAAATTTAGAATATTATTATATTTATTTATAGTGATTTATAGTGATTTAATTTCAGTTTCGATTCTATATAATCAATATTATATTAGTTCGCTTATATAACGATACAATATTGATTTATAAATTCTATCTTTCAATTTAATTTCTATCAAATTTAATTTTAAAAACAAAATCTAAAACAGATAGGAAGGATTATAAAGCAATAAAGAAACATGAATAAACATAAAATGTAACTCTTTGGGTTAGAAATATATTAATTTTATATTTAAATTATAATAAATTATAATAAAATCTAAGAAATAGTGACTACGTTTATAATTAATAAACTAATTAATACTTAAGTAAACATTATTGATTTAATATTTGTCTAATGCAAAACCGATAGAAATATGTGTATTATAATTGATACATTATTATGAATCATCATACAGTATTGAATTAATAAACATAAAATATAGCAATGATTCTAGATTTTAGAAATTAAATAAAATATATAAAGTGATTTAACAAAAATCATATTTTATCTTCATTTTATTTCGTTTAATATAATATAAAATAAAATTATTTATAAATTGAAAAATAAATTTTAAGAAATATTTTTGTAAATATCAATTTTTATCTCTATATATATTTTAATATTTAGAATCATCTCAAAATTTTTTATTCAAAATGTCTAAATATGTCTAAATATTTTGTAGAACTGATATATTTAATACAGAAACTGAAATCAATGCAATGAATTTTTTTTTTACAACTGTATGAAGATTATTTTCATTTTTAAAAATTCTTTTAGAAATCAAAATTAATACGATAATTATTTTGAAGTCGTTTGAAAATTTTAAAACCAAAAAAATAAAAAATTTTAATTTTACTTTTAAATACAATATGAATTATTAACATTTAATCTAAAACGAATTATACTATTTTCAAATTCACTCAAAACCAAACTATAATAATGATTTAAAATATTCGATTTTTTCGAATTCATTTAAAAAATAAAAAATTTGTATATAATAATTTTACAATCAAAATTAATTATGTCAATCTTTGATATTATTTTTATAATATTGGGTAATTATAATGATAACTATGATTGTTGAATGATTATGATGAACAATAGATGATGATCATGATAATAATAATTGTAATTAATGATAATAATTAAGTTCATTTACTATTATTCTAGCAATAAAAATGGCATTAATAATTATAAAAATAATACTACGAAAACGATAGTAATATGATTATATAGTGAATTGTTATTGTGTCACATTATTCAAAAATGTGTACAAAACTTAAGTTTAACGATAATTGATTTGTATAAAACGAATATAGATAAAGGTACACAGGATTTTGTTTATAAAAAGAGTTATATTCGTGCAATGATTAAGATTTTATCTAAGAATAGAAAAAATTGCACGAGAAAAAATTCTCCTTTGATATTTGTTTCTTCGAATTTTGATACATACATAGTTCGTACAAGTGTGTATTGATCAATATAAGTTTTCATTTGAATTGCATATTTTTAGCAATATAATAATCATATTTGTATAATCATCATTATAATATATAACAGATCTTCAATCGTTTAATAAGATTTCATATTACTTGCAACATATAAAAAATGGTTATATCTCGATAGCATCGGTGAAAATAAAATGAAACAAAGGTAATAAACAAAATTTAATAGAGAATAATGTAAAAATAATAGTAATAGTACTAGTTTATCAACATGCGTTAACTATGTGACGCAAAGAGATTAATGCGTACATATAAACTTAAAGCAAATATTAAAAAGAGAACAGATGAGATCGTCGTTTTTTTGGTTAGCCTTTTCATCGATCTCAAAGTGGAAAAATAAACATGTTATTATAGTAGATTTTATGATATCTTAAGCGACATAACGATTTGCGCGTCAAAGAATCTACGATTACACCATTATATGAATGTTTAATTTTCCGAATGAAGCGTTACAAACCTAAAAATATTATGTTATACATATTTATGAATTGTTAGAAAGATGCATGATGTATGAATCACAACCGCACAAATAAATATACAAATGTGCTGATTGAAATAAAGATATTGGTCGGTCGTAGATCCTTATAACTAACTTATATATATACACTGACAGCGCACGCGAAACGTATGCACCGTTTTACATAATCTTTCGAGTAAATTTAAACAATATATTACAGCATTTTCAATAAGACTATATACATATAGCGAAGAGCTTAATGAGCGATATGAGCGTTCATTTTCATCGCCTTGATATTTACAAGTAATCTTACGTGCCGAAATATTTTCGACAAAAGATATTTGATTTTCTTTAATTTTTTTCTTTCTTATTTAATACTACACGCACGCATGTACACAAGCAACACACTTATACACATATGCACACACATACAATTCATAAGAGCAAACATCGACATAAAACAGATCCATTTTTACGTATCAAATAACAATAAACATAAAATATATAAGTTTATCTATCTAGTACGAAAACATTTCCAATAATTTGTTCTCTCTCCATATTAATTACTAATCGTTATATCTTATAAAAAAAGCAATGATATTTTTATAGCAATTTGGCTTCATTTTTTCCAGTGATATCGCAAAAGTTTGAAATTCGCGAAAAATAACTAGATTTTTAAGCCATATGATACTCTCAATCTTTTTTCATTGAAAAAATTTCTTTTTTTTTGTATAAATACAGCTAATCAACCGATTCGGAAGGACCTTGACCCCATCTTGATTTTACCCTTTGTGTTTTGTTTGGAGTACAAGGAGCAATACTATCATCATTAACTTTTCTTTTAACGCTTAACACAATTCCACTTTTTGGAACGAACTTTGAACGAGAAGATATTGTTTTAGATACATTGTTTTCCACACTTGGAGGTGTAGATGGGAACGGAGGAAAATCCTCATCTTCGAGACCTGGAGGTTTCGGCTGTTCAGGAGCTATATTTCGTTTAAAAGTTTCTGGAAAGGGATTTTTATAAGAAGTTCCTTCATGAGTAGGAGAATCTATTGTCGAACTTGAAAGATTTACAGATACTGGCATTAACGACGGAGAGGAAATGATCGTTGGAACAGTTGGTGTTGTACATGAAGTCGACGGAACAGAATTTTCACTTATCATTGTTCCTGATGTTACCACAGCTGATGCAGCTGCAACGGCCGCTAATTCTTCTTCTGCTTTTCTGATTAAATCCAAATCACTTAATGAACTTAAAGTGCTTTTACTTTCTTTTTCTTTTGAAATTGATTCTCGATGACTAGATGAGACTGGTTCAAGTGAAGATTTATCAGCATTGGATTTATTTGATCCTCCAACTGAAAGTTTCATAGAAGGCGGTGAAGAATACTTTTCTGAATTTTGATAAATTGAAGAATTTGCAGTAGTTAAGAATGTGGCACTAGGTTTAGATGGTAAATATGGATCTATTTTTGAACTTTCTTGTCGTTTAACATTTGCTAAGATTTCTTGCAAATTTGGTGGTATCGTTATGTTTGAAACTTTGTCAAGAATTGGTTGAGTAAATTTTGAAATACCGGGCGGTGGTGGTGGTGTAAACGATCTTGTATCTGACGGACTGTAAGCTTCTTCACATTCATCACTGGCCGGTGGGTCCAGCCCTAAACCCTGAAATTAATAAAAATAATATCAAAAATCAATAGAATTTAAAAATTTTTTTTTGTAAATAAATATATGTATATATATAACATATATATAATATTAAATCATTTACAATATTTTTTTCTAGAATTTTTTCCTCATTTCCTTATTTTTAACTTAGTAATATTAATAAATTGATTATATATTTTATAATTGATTTAATAATATTAATTGAAAGAGAAAAAAAAAAGAAAAAAAATTGAAATAAAAATCAAAAAACAAATTAAAATTGAAAATAATAACTTTTACTTATTTCATATTATATATGTTAATATTTTTTTTTATAAAATAATATCAATCCTGTAATAGATTAAATTAATAATAATAATATATTGATATAATATTTGTAATTTATAATTATCATTACATTTATAATTAAAAAAACATGCATTTTAAAGTCAATTAAATATACTGATAGTATTAAATTGAAAAGAAAATTTATACAGTTGTATAAAATATATATGAATATATATATATATATATATATTAAATTATATACACAATATATAATATAATATGTATGTAATATATTTATATATATGTGAATTTGTATTAATAAAAAAAAAAAATGAAAAAAGAAAAAATATATATATATGTATCAAACATAAAAATGATTTCATTAAAATATTTTCGCAAAAAGTAACAAACCGAACAGCTCGAGGATAGGAAGAGGATACCACGAATAGATCGAAATCAATTTTATTTACAATAGGATAAAAGGAAAAACAATAACATTTGATTTCATAAAAAATAAATCTTGTTAAAATTCTCACCGGCAAAGTAGATGTTGATTCACCAAGAAATGACGAACTAATATTCTGTATTTGTTGCTTCTGCTCTTCGATTTGTCTATTTAATTCTTCCATTTTTCGCTGAAGCTCAGTAGAATTTTTACTAGAAGAAATTATGCTATTATCAAGTGGGGTATTATCAATACCCATTGAACCAGATATTGAAGGTACTGTAGCTGTTGATGCCGATGTTGAAGAAGTTCGTATATCAAGATCAACTTCTTCTTCATCCATCTGACCAGGACTATACGGTTCATCACCATCATCCTCAAGAGGTACTTTACCAGGTGAAGAAGTAAGATCGATCTTTGAAGATAATTCGGGAACTATTTTACATATTGTTGCAGTATCGAGTAACGTACTCCTCGACATTCCTATGTGTGCTCTATTTAAATTGTCAAGAGTTGTTTGTGTAACAGAATGTTGTTTTTCTTTTGCGGATTCTGTTATATTAACATTTCCAATTGTTTTGTGATATATACTTGTTCCAGTTGCTGAAGGAGATGAAGATACTGGAATCGTTGGTGTTACCGTAGAAGCAACAGAAGCTGCAATCATTGTTGTATTGGTATTATTAGATTTATCTTTTGAAGCACTTACTAATGGTGGTGTATAGCTTCGATCGGTATCTTTTTTCGATAATTTTATTGGAACACTCGAAGTTATACCAGCAAGGCGTTTTCTTTTATTACGAACGATGATTCCTAAAAGAAGATGCGGTCTATGTTCTTCGAAGCCAGGACCATTTAAAGGTAATAGAACTTGAGGTATTGTACTCTGACTTGAAAATGGCATTATATAAAAATCCTTTATATTCTTAGAAACATTTCCAACTACTCCAAGTCGACTTCTACTATTTAAATAACTATACAGAGTTATGTATGGAATTTTTTCTTCATCATTCGCTGCAGTAAGTCGAATTACTAGAATTTCTTTCGAACCAGTCTTTTTCATTTTTGAAATATAATCCCACACAGTTTCATGACTTATTCTACCAACAACATCAACTGTATCTGGCAAGTCATCCATCAAATCTTTTGCATGACCACTGACTTCTTGCGCGGTAATAAAGAACTTTGCTACATCCACCATATTAACAAAACCTCTCCAAACTGTTTGCCATCCTCCCTTCGGAGTTTCATTTTCAATGGTAGTTGATTCTTGTTCTCTTTCTCTATCAATTTCGTCATTTATATCCGGTGTTTTAATCGTAACTGTTGAAGATGGTTCTCTGTCCGATAGATCAGAATCATTTCCGTCAATGGTGTTGGTCGTTGCTTCGTCTTCAATATGTCGCCAAAGCCGGTCTTCAATTGATTTTTCAGATGATGTTCCTGTTAATCCTGATAATTCTTCTTTCTTTTCTATCTCTCTCTTCCTTTCGTCGTCCTTTTTATCAACATCTTTCAAATCACAATGAATGAAACTACTATTACGATTTCTTGAACTGTTTTCATTGCTTCTATGTCGTTCTTTTTCTTTTTCTCTCTCCCTATCTTTTTCCTTTTGTTTAGTCTTTTCTCTATTATTTCTTTCCGAACGAAGCTTTGATTTCTCTCGATCTCTGGTTCTGGATCGTTCACGATCTCTGTCTCTATCCCGTTCTTTTTCTTTATCGCGATCTTTTTCTCGTTCACGTTTACTTTCTTTATCTCGAGATTTTCTTTCTCTACTCTTTTCTCTAGTTTTACTGCGTTCTCTGTCATCTCTATTATGTTTATGTCTACTTCTACTGATACTTCTACCACGTCTATCGTTTGAAGCCTTCGAACGATTACTCTCTTTTTCTCTTCCCCTTTCCTTTTCTTTATCTCTTTCCTTTTCTTTCTCTCTACCTTTATCTTTATCTTTTTCTTTATCCTTTTTTCTCTTATCATCAAAGCTTCTTAATCTTTTCATATCTTCTTTAACTTTTAATTTTTCTTCATCATTTGATCTTTCTAGATCTTTTTCCATATCATCCACAGTTGAAGTTATACTATCGGCATTATTTAGTGCAGTTACAATATCTTGTACAGGAGTTTTTGGATCAACATGGTCAATACTACCATCATTTTCAATTATTTGTTCACCTTTATGTGTTTTAACAACAATAGATTTAGCTTGAGCCATTAGATCTAATTCGTTCTTTTTAATCATTTCTAACTGATGCTTTGTTTCTTTTTCCCGCCATTCAGCTAATTCTTGACTTGCCATTTCATCAGGACTTAATCTTACAACTGCATCTGGCGTTAATGATCTATCAGCAATTTTTCTAAACAATGTCAAATTCTTTGTATCTTTTATATTAAATACGAGACTTCTGTATTTAGCTTTATATTTTGCTCCTGTATCTTTGAAATATTTATACAACTCTAGTTCAATGTTGTAAGCTAAATCTGATATTTCTTCATCAGTAAGTTTTAAATCTTCAGTTTCTTTTATGCGGCTAGACAACAATTCTGTCAAAGTTTTTCGTATATTTAATCTTATAGGTTCGGTTTCAGGTTTCTTTGGCGGACTAGGTTTGATTTGTTGTTGTTTTGATTGTAAAATTGCCTGTTTTGATTCCTGTTTCTTTACATTTGGTGTTTGCTTTGGTGATGCAGCATTTGGTTGTTTAGATTGTGGTTGAGTAATCAATTTTGCCGTTGTGGTTTTCAATAATAAAGAGCTTTTATTTGATGTTGGTAATAACGTTTGTTTAATTTGTATTGGTTTTGTACTTGTTGGTTGAATTTGTTGTTGTTGTACTTGCGGCTGTTGTCCACCGGAGATAACTGTAATTTTTTTACCTCCTGTAGTTAAAATCATTTGTTTAGATCCTTGTACTTTTGTATACGTCATTTTTGGAAGATTTTGTCCTTTTCCAGGTGATAATAATGCAGATTTTCCCTTAAAATAATTTTATTAAACATTTAATAAAAAAATAGAAAAATAAAAAAAAATTTTTATACTTACTGTTTTAGCGGATATTTGCGTATTTTGAATAGTTGTGATCGTTTTTCCTATTTGTAGAGTACCAAGATTATTTGTCCCAACTACTTCAAATGTAGGATGTTCCTTTAACCATAAACGTAAATTTGATCTCGTTGGAGCATCTGAACCTTAAAAAATAATAATAATAACATAAATAAAAATATATTTTTTTTTAAAATTAAGATTTAATTAAAATCTAAAAAATAAACAGAATTAGCTTACCAGTTAATACTGTTCCAGATTTTCTCTCAAAGACAATAACTCGTGTATCAGATTTTGGCTTTGAGGCAGAATCAAAAGGTGATAATCTTGTTCCTTTCGGGCTAGTGGTTGATCCTGGTATTGGTTTGTCTTTGGTCAATGTTTCTTGAGCATGTGCAAGTATACATGCATCAGAACAATAAATGCTGGAATTTCTTGCTTCTTTTTTACAAACAACACATTGCATACCACTAGAATATTGAACACTACCATAATCACAATTAGAATGTATCAAAGGTGATATTTCTTCACTAAATGAAGTCTGATTAACAGAAGTAAGACTTTTTGGATTATCAAATACATTATCAGATTGAATCCGTTGCTTTCCTGAAGCATTTTGAGTATTTAGTTTTGTTTTTATTTCTTCGTCCTTCTTTTTAGCACAATTTGGACAAACCCATTCTATTCCCTTTTCCTCCATTTGTTGTCCTAAGCAAGAAAAAAAATCAAAAAAAAGAAGAAATATAACATAAGAACATATATAAATTTTATATTATTATATTATTTGCACGAAAAAAATATAACATTTATTTTTTTTTCTTACCCATTGCTTTGCTAACATGTACGCACTTTCCATGAAACCAATCTTCACATACATCGCAACAAATCATAAAACGATTATTATGAGGTCGCTTGCATATACACCAAAGTCTATCGGGATCATCTTCTGAATCCGAATTATCTTCTTCTTCTTCTTCCTCTTCTTCTTCATCTTCTTCTCCAATTTGTTTTGGATCTTTTTCTTCCAAATCTTCTTCCTCTTCATCTTCTTCTTCTTCAACTTCTTCTTCCGCGTCATCTTCTTCATCTTGAATTTCATTTCGAATTTTTTCATCTTGATCTATATTTGTACGAACTTCATGTTTGACAGATTGCGAAATCCTTTGTTGCACATTGTAACTATTAAATATTATAATTTAAAAATAATAATAATTTTTTGTATTTAACTTACATTTTTGTATTTAATTTTGTAATTTACATACCCAAGTTTTTCTGTTCGTTTAACAGGTTCAAATGATTTTTGAATAGATTCTGTTTTAACTTGTAATCGTCTGCTCCTAGTAGCTGGTGCTTCGATAGGAGGTAATGTAATTACTCGACCACCACGAATAATTTGAATGGGTTCTTTATCATCTTTTACTGACTTTTTTCCTGTTTCTTTAGATGTGTTTGTATTTGCACTAGTTGTTATTCCAGCTACCGTTGTGCTCGATATAGTTGATGTTACAATTATTGCCGTAGGAGTATCTAATGGCTTAGCACCTTCTTGTTCAGATGTAATTAAAGAAGGAATAAGCATATTATTTGATGTTAATGATTCAGGCACAACATTTCCTCCTTGATCAAGTGTAGTCTATAAAATTAGAGAATAAAAAAAAAAGTTAAAAATAAAAAGAAAATAAATATGATTTAAATTTTTAATTTAAATTTTTAAAATATATGCTCTTTAAATAATATATTGATATAAAACTATTACTAATAAAAATAAAAATTTTAATACATGTTCAGCTAAGTCAACTCCAAGTTCTTCTTGTAATAATAATGCTTCAGCTAATAATTCTTCTTCATGTTTACTAGCTTCCATTTCCAATGTAGCTAGTAAATGTTCTTCGCCTTCTATACCACCTAAAAATGAATTCAATATATACTTCAATAAGTATAAGAAATTCAATAATTGCCAATATCTTTAGAAGTAGTAATTACCTGAATCCAAGCTTGGCTGTAATTCTTCTGAGACATTAGATTTTATACTTGATTTAGATTCCATTTCGTGATTTTGTACCAAACAATCACCATTTTCTTGTTTTTCTATAGCATTTGAAGTTTCAGTATTTATAACTCGATCGGAAGACATAGAAACAGTACCTTTGATTACAAATTTTAAATGATAATTTCAATTATACAAACTTTTTAAAGTATGCACAAATATATATGTATACAAACCGGCACGATTTGATGTTATAGACGATGTTGATGGCGAAGGTGTTGATGATAAATGTGTTACATGTGTAAGAGAATTTCCACTTCCAGAGGAAACAACAACTGTAGATGATGTCGTAGAAATCAATGATGTCACTACATTTTCCTGAACTTTCGAATCATTATTCGAACCGACACGACGAATAATATCTGGAGTTGAAAATAATGCAGGACCCAGATTGTCTACCATATATGCTGGCGATTTGCGATTTTCTTTTTTTGGATGTTTTTTCGTGCCTAAAAATAAATTGATATTTTTTTATATATTTGTAGTCATATATAATCATATATAAAGTAATTGATAAAATATTATTAAAAAAAAATTATTAACCATCAAAAATCTTATTCTCTGATATTTTACCAGAATCTATTTCTGTTTTTATAACAATTTCTGAACCATCAAGTTTTCTTTTCTCTTTCTTCAAATCACAAGATTTTATTTTTGAAATAGTACCAGGCGATGTTATTTTTGCTGATTGCTGATGTTGCATATTTAATGTTTGATTCTGTATCATTGTAGATTGTTGTGCTGACGATACTTGCGGTATTGTTCCTTTCATTTGAGTAACTGATATATTTGATGTTATACTTTTAGCAGTGACAGGTATTTGAACCAGTTTACCATCTTTGGTTGCAAAAAATTTCGTTCCAGTTTGATTCAAATATTTTCCTTTGGGAAGAATCATCTGTTTCTTTATGTCAATATTTTTAAGATCATTTGGCTTCATAAGCACTTGCTTTTGTACAAAAGTAACTTTTTGATTAGTTCTTCCTTGTCCAGGTTTTGTAAGAATCATATCACCTTTAATCATATTAGCATTAATCAAATTCGCTTTAACTTGATTCGTCGTTTGCAATGGTTTGTCAAAATTAACTGAAATATCTTCATTCATTATTGAAGGTGATTCAACATGTTGCGATTCCTCTTTTTTCCGGGCAATAGTACTTTTAAGCTGTCTTTTACCTCTAACGAGACCAAATCCTCCTAGGAAAAGAAAAAATAAAGTTATTTTCAATTTATTATGAATAAATTTTATATTAAATTATATAAAAATTTATATAAAAAAAATAATTACTTCTTATACCTGACTTTTCATCCTTTTCAGGACTTTTCATAGCATTCACAGCAGCAGCCATTTCCATATCCAATCGACGAACTTGTTCCATATCCATTTGTTTATTAGGACCTCTTCTACGTGTAGCTACCATACTTCCTCCTCTAGTAGTAAGTCCTTTTCTACCACCTCTAGCTCTTACACCACCTCTTCTAGGACCTCTTGGACCAAAATCTGAATCATTATCAGATGGTGGTTCTGAATCTGATGATTCAGTTGATGACATTAATTCATCATCATCCTCATCATTAGATTTTCCTTGATCTAGTTGAAAAAGTATCATAATGTTAATTTTAATATAAATTAATAAATTTATATTAATATAATATAAATTAATAAATGCTATGGTATGATTACTTTTTCCAATTCCTTGTTGCATCACACCTGTTAAATTTCTTGAAATTGGATGTCCAACAGATTTAGGCGTGCTTGTTATATTGATTGATTTTGAATTATTAGAAAGAGAAGTAGATGTTGCAGGAAAATTTTTTCGTGGTCGACCAACTGGTTTACCCTAAAATAAATAATATAATGATGAATGCATTCAGTTTTTATTACTAAATAAAAATTGTAAAAATTTAATTATAGACTTACAGTTTTTACAATAGTTTTTGATTTTATTGTGACTGTATTCTCAGTATCGCCAATAGGCGATGACATTTTTGATGTTCCAGGAGCAGGTGAATGTTGACGCCCATATTGTAAACCATCATCAGAAGTAGGTGAATCAATAACAGGTAATGGATCTCTTGGTTTTGGATCAGAAGGAGATAGTCTACTTGTATAGCAATGATCTAATTTAACACTATATCTTATGGAGTTTTGTTGTTCTTCTACTGTTAACATATCTGAAAAACATAATCAAAAAATTAATCATTTAATTAAAAATTAAATTATTATTTAAAAATTATCAATTATCAAATTAATTATTATTTAATTATTTGAATCAATTATTACATATATGATGAAATGAAAATAATTCAATTTGCATAATTTATAAAATTTTGTACCTAAGAGCTTCATAGTGGAGTTTTTGAGGGCAAAAAATTAAAATAAAATAAAATAAAAATAATAATACCAAGCATTGCTGTAACATTTTCTCCTAGAATTTGTTTTGCCTCTTCACTTTGCAAAGCTGTTTCTAATCGTTCCAATTGTTCTGGATCCATTTCCATGAAAGGGTCAACCAAACTATTTGTATCAGTAGATGTACCAGAATTTATTGCAGTAGATGTAAACATTGGGGGATCAACAGTTAATGTGATATCTCCATTTTCTGTATCTGTTTCTGCTTGTCCTACTCTAACAACACTAACATTTGCATTGGATTGATTCACTAAAAGTTAATATGAATAATCAATATCTAAAACCAATAATCTCAAATGAGTTTATAATGTAAACTTACTGATTAAACTCTGCAAAGTTTCTTGATCAACAGATATTGTACCATCATCATTAACAATGATAATCAATGTATCATCTTTCTTTTCTAATCCACTTTCTTGTGGTTCAATAATAAACGAGCTAGACATCTTTCTTTAAATAATGGAAATGTTGCAGTATTTGCTTTTAATGAAGTTGTCTTGTCAAAAACAGCAATTGTGCCGCAATTGTCTCACAAATGAATCGTGTCCAGAAGAAAGAAAGATTATATATACCCTTCAAAGGGAGAAGTAACATTCGAACAAGCATCGAGAATATCAGAAGGAATAAACAAGAATTCCGATTAATCAGCCACGTTCCTGGTTAGATGGAAATTAAATTTGGATCCTGTGCAGTATAAGCCGGGTAGGACATCAAAATAAGTTGAATACAACAAATTTTTTAAGATATATATATCAAAGAAATCACGAAAAATTAAGAAAAAGTAAAATAACAAATAATTAAAAATTGCGATACACAGTATCGTGTCGTTCACGTTTGTCACGTTATTATCTATTCTACGCTTTATGATACACAATTATAAAAATTTTAAAGATGATAAATATTACACGTTTCTTTAAGAATATCAAATTAAATTGATATTAATTAATAGTAAAGAAATTAAATACACAACACCTTTAATGTCACACTTTGAAAGAAACATAATGTTCATGGTCAAGTAAACAGTACCGCCAAGAAAAGGATAGTCGCCATTTTGTTTGAGTTAGCCAAGTAACGTTTCCCAAAAGTTTTCGGTCATCCGTCGTTGTTTCGTTGTTATTAAGTTATTTCACAATAAAGCTCTTCGTATGAGAATTTTTTTATGTAACTTTCGCAAAAATAACGTAACTAGCGAAAAAATGAGACTTTTTTCAACGATACATGATGTTACGAACGCACTTCTACCTTTCTGCACACACTGAGACGCTGCGCACTTCTCGTTGCGCAACAACGAGAAGAGTAAAGCAGTAGCGCTATAGCGCGTTAAAAACACCTTCTTGAATTGTAACTGATAATATTTAATTTTTACGAATCTCATGAATATTTGTGATTTGTAATATCTTAAAATAGTTTCTATGTTATTAAATGTCTTTGAATAACATTTTCATTTAAATTTTCATGAAATATGATATATTTGATATATTATATTTTTAAATAATATTATAAATAAGTTTGAAGTTATGAAGTTATAAATCATATTGTATATTTCTATAAATTTTTTTCTACTTTTTTCGATAAATCTTAATAAATTTTTATATAATTGATTTTAATATAATTAATGTATATGTGAAAATAAATAACAGATAATATTTCGAAATAATATTTCTTATTTATTTCTACATTTATTCCTACATATAATACAAAATAAATTTTTATATATTATTTTATATATTATATAAAGTGGATTGAAAATTATATAATATTTATAAATATGGTAAAATGGAAAAATAAAATTTAAAAATAAAAGAAAAAAAGTAAAATAAAATATAATAATAATAACTAATAATATTGTATATATATTTTAACATTTCGTGTCATATAGTTAAAGTTTTTCCGTAAGAGGGAGTATACGAAGAGTTGTTCGATTAAAATTAAATAACTTTATTACAAATAAGAACGAAGAAGATAGAAATTAATATATAGTGATAAATAATATAATTAATATAAAATATCAAAAATGGAAAATACTAAATGTACAAGAATTATGAAATTTGATGAATCGAAAACAAAAAAACGAAAACGAGGAATTGTATATTTATCTAGCATACCTAAATATATGAATATTGCAAAAATTCGTGAATTATTTACAATATATGGAGAAGTTGGAAGAATCTATTTTCAATTAGCAGAAAATGGTTAATTGATTATATGTGAAAGACTAATATATGTATAAAAAATTTTATTTTATATAAACATAACCTCTATTTCATATTTTTTTAAAACATATTTTTTTTAAAAGAATACCCACATTCATTCATTTGATAATAATCGTGATTTTCGTAATATATTGATTATATTGATAAAATTATAAGTATTTTTTTTATGCAGGATTGGAACAAGATGGTAAAACAAAAAAACGAAAAAAAATTCATACAAAATTTTTTACTGAAGGATGGGTTGAATTTGAAAGTAAAAAAGTAGCAAAATATATTGCATCTACATTGAATAATACACAAATC